>NW_027512903.1:35000-324842 GCF_048772815.1 Callospermophilus lateralis
AAATACTCCTGTCATTAATTCAGGTCCACTTCTCCAATTTGAGGCCAACTGACCGTGGGGTTTAGAATCTTTATTTGAATTGGAGTCATGGAAAACCCAAGCACCTATAGCCTAGCCTCTGTAAGTTGGAAAAATTCATTTCACTCAAAGAATCCCTATTCTCACTTGATGGAGGTCAGGAACCTTACAGAGGAAGGCGAGAGACTTCATCCCAAAGACTGCTCTTTTGGCCATTTTGGTTTGGGATGCACACATGGGAAATTTCTTTAAATCCATCAGGTGTTGAGAATCTAAGCCACAGCCTCACACAGGGCCAAGGGGCTGATTCAGACAATCCCTTTCCAAAGCAATTAAGCAAAGAGCCACAGGTATAAACATTCATTTCCATTTGAAAACTGTTTTCTTCAGGCTTCACAAAGGGATGGCCTGAGTCAAAGACCTTCCTGACATTCAGTGCAACAGAACAATAGGTAAGCAAAAGGCCCAAAGCAGGGTTTCTCCACTGAGACTTTCCTGGTCACACTGATATCTGAGTTTTCTGAGATGCTCGCCATTCACTTCAGCTATCCAGTTCATGGCCATGTTACAGAGTTTGGAGGGGGTACATATCTTGGACACAAAACCATGGGCTTATTCTGGAGAGTGGCCAGAATTCAGGAAGAAAACAGGAACTTAGAAAGATAGTAGGTGTTGCCCATCCATAAGGCAAGCTACAGTCCATTCATCAATTTGGCTGGATAAATGCTGTGAAGCTTTCTACTAGATAGGACACATCCATTGATGCATTTTTTTTAAGGTCTACAACCCCGGACACAATGTGATACACAGACATAGAAACACTCGCCTTGTCAAACGACTTACTAGAAACAGTCCACTCCAAACTAAACAAACCTACTTTTCTACCTATTCTAAGAACATGACACAAGACCACAAACTCATAACCACAAACAAAAAGGCACCTCCTTCGCCCAGGTAGGTCTGTGACTATCCGGAGTGTCCTCTGACTTGTGGGCCAATAATGTTCCCCCGAAATGGCCTGTCCTGTCTTAGATCTGGTCTCCTTGGCCAACTCCGTGAAGTTGTCAGGAGCCAGCGGAGCCTCTACTTGCTTTCTCAGGAAAAGCTCTGCTTCAGAGCTTTCTTGCATTTGGCCTTCCTCACATCTGTAGGTACCAAGAAAGACTGACTCTGTCTTTGTAAATCCAAACAAGTGAGACCACTGGGACTGGGACTGGGACTGGCTATGGGTGCCTGGCATCCTGGATCCCAAGTTCAGAGAGTTCCATCACCACTGAAGTGTGATGGAACTGTTTTTAGTTCCTCCTTCAGGAACTGAATGAGGTCACTCTCTTGGCAACCACTTTGTCCAAACGTTGCTTCCAAGGTTCCCATGAGATGGAGGCTGGCCCTAATTCCTGTGACACTTTAACAAGTTTGAATTGTATATCAACCATAATCTCCCAGGAACAGATCTACACACAGGCCTGGGTTGGCTCATGTTCTCTGCTTTAAGAATAGAAGCTGATTCAGACACAACCCTTTATCCTGACCAAGCCGTTTGCCATGGAAGATGCCTTTTGCTCTCTCAGGTCCTTCATAGCTGCCTACATATTCTCCAGGGATCATTTCGCCATGGACATTTGAGGTTATCACCAGGTGGAAGATCCATTACATTCCAGTATTATAAGACCAACTCTTTCCCTGCTTTTCTGTAAAGTAAGATTGAGGGAATACTGTATGGTTAGGGTTAATAACAGGTTCGATTTGGGTTAGGAATCATTTTGCTGGGTGAATAATGGTATTGGGAACCTGCGATATTTATAACAATATAGAGGCGAAATGTATGCATGAAAACAGAAATCTAAGTATGATTTGAAGCCCAGAAGGGCATTGGGCCCTTGCTTGGGATACTTAGCATTGAATTAACTTCTGAACAGATGTCTCAGATAAATCGATATACAATGGCATATGACCTTGTACCTTGGATGATTGAATGTAGAAAAGAACATCCAGTCAAAAAGGGATAGTCAGTAGGATTAGAAAGATAGTAGTTAGGATTAGGAAGAAGAGTGTATGTAGAATTTGCAACAAAAGTTCTTTAGCAATAGGTTTTCGGTTAGAGAATGAATTTAAATGTCAGCACATGTGAAGAGTCAGTCACAATGATGAAATTGGGAAAATATGTAGGAAAGCAGATATAAATACAGACATTAGGTAATCAGGCAAAGTATATAGTGAGTGATAGGATTAGACATTTTCAACAGGGTTGAGGTTGAATATATTATCTTAGGAAGAAACAAATATGTAGTCACCAATAGGATTTACATTTGAGAGCATTAGGCAACCTGGACATGATATTTTTAGTAATCCATGTTCACTTTCCATTTAGGCTTTGGTACAATCATAAATGTGAACTTTGAATTCTGTGCCCAGAATATTTCTGTGATTAAATATATATATATATGTAGATCATTTGACATGAGTATTTCTCCACCATTTTTAGGAGCAATATTTACTGACTACTACTGACTGATAGGTATAGATTCTTTATGTGATTTGGCGTCATGAGAAAACCCAAGCACCTCTTCATGGCTTGAAGAACTCATTTGACCCAAAGAGCCACAAGTGATGCTCATTCATTTCCATTTGAAAACAGCTTTCTTCAGGCTTCACAAAGGGGTGACCTGAGGCAAAGAACTTCCTGATATTCTGGGCAACAGAACAATAGGTAAGCAAATGGCCCAAAGCAGGGTTTCTCCACTGAGACTTTCCTGATCACACTCTCCCAGCTCACGTGTAAAGTTAGATTGAGGGAAAAGTCTATGGTTAGCGTTAATAACTTATTCGATTTTGGTTAGGAATCATTCTGAAGGATGAATAATGGTATTGGGAGACTGGGATATTTACAAGAATATATAGGTGAAATACAAGTATGAAAACAGAAATCTAGGTACAATTTGAAGCCCAGAAGGGCATTGGGCCCTTGAGTGGGTTACTTAGCTTTGAGTTATGTCCTGCCCAGATGTCTCAGATAAATCCATATTCAATGGCATAGGACCTTGTACCTTGGATGATTGAATGTTGAAGAGAACATCCAATTAAAAAAAGAAAGTCTGTAGGATTAGGAAGATACTTGCTAGGTTTAGAAACAAGAGTGAGTATAGGATTTGGACAAAAAGTTCTCTAGCAATAGGTTTTCAAGTAGAGAGTGAATGTAAATATCAGCACATGTGAAGAGTCAGTCACAATGAGAACTGGGGAAAATATGTAGGAAAGCAGATGTCAATAGAGACTTTAAAAAATCAGGCAAAGTTTAAAGTGAGGGATAGGATGAGATATTTTCAACAGGCTTGAGATTGAATATATAATCTTAGGAAGAAACAAATATATAGTCAACAATAGGATTTACATTTGAGAGCATTAGGCAACCTGGACATGGATGTTTTTAGTAATGCATGCTCACTTTCCTTTTAGGCTTTGGTACAATCATAAGAGTGACCTTTGTTTTCTGTGTCCAGAATGTTACTTTGATAAAATGTATATGTAGATTAGGTGACATGAGTATTTCTTCCACCATTACTGGGAGCAATATTTTGAAGACGTATAAATTCGTATTGGGGGAACAAAGAGGTGTACCATGTGTCTATGAATATAGAAATAATGCATGAATAGACCATACTGTGAACAAATAATGTAACTGGTTCCAAATTTAAATAATTGATTTAATTAATATCTGAAAATGTAAAGGAAATCTTAAATTGATATACATACATTCATTATAACCAGTCATAAATCTAACGGTAATATTAGGGTTATGGTTTATCAAGAAGAATGTGTGAGTTTTGCTTCAAAAGTGATTATGGAAATCGAAAATATTGTGTTTGAAAAGAAGTCTCATGAAAAGACCAGTCAAAAAATCTGGAGGAATATATGTGTTCTGAAGCAGGAAGTGATTGAAATTGAAACAAATGCCTATAAATTTGTGAACTTGTGGATGAAATATATATCCTATGATGTGCATAAACTGAGAAAATAGTAATGTACCACTGTTGAATAAAAATGAACCGGAAAATACACATCATGTCCCATAGGAAACTACTTGCATTGATATTAAACTGGGTATTACTGTAGAAATATTAGGATTTGTATGCACCATCCACTGAAGTTATCTTTCAGTACTAGGTAACAAATATGTATTTCAGGTTGATGAATATTTCTGAGAATTATCTTGTGAAAAGTTGATCATAAATCCACATACATGAATATGAATGATTTTAAGGAGTGTATAATAAGACTCATATATTTCATATTTTGAAAAATTTGTAGAGTGTGTATTCCAATCAAAATTCATCATGAAATATATATGTCATCCACAGATGCAAAAATATTTATTTCACTGAAAATGGATTTATGTATAATGTTGTTCTACTAGGAAGCTCACCCATATTTTGAATTTTCAGTTCCAACAATGTTTAGGAGGAGTGATCTCTTCTCATAATTTGTATCTGCCAGGTCAGCCACCTCACAAAAATGTACATGTGATAACAGATAGGATACTATATGTGCATATAAAAATACATGTGCTGAATAGGCTACAGAGAAATGAGACAGGAATTTGTTGAGAGCCACAGCTGAAGGGGTCCCAGCAAACTTCTAGCTGCCAGCAAATTTCCAGCTGCCGGCTGATTATTGGCTCACAGCGACCTCAGCATCATCTAGCTGATTGGCTCCTCTGTGGTGATGCTCATTGGGCTGTTTCCCTGCCCTTTCAGACCATGGAGCTGCTCCTTGGGGAACTTTTTTGGCTCCACCCAGCCAATCGGCCTCAAGAGCAGTAGGATTGTGGCAGGTGGAGAGGCTTGTGTGTGTGAGAGAGACTTTACAAGGAAGCCAGTAGTGGCAGTTGGGCTCTGAGGGTTTTTCCTGAGGAGTTGTTTTGTTTGCAGTGTGTGGTTCTAAAAATAAAGTTAGTTTTTTTTTTTTTTTTTTTGACAAGTGGCTCCTGAATCATGCCCAGCCAGACTGCAGCATTTGGTGGCTCACATGGGGAACGACTGAGGGTAAGTGATAAGGTAAACTGCTTGCCCCTGTGGGCAAGATGAAAGGATGGGTAGCCATTTTAAGATGACTCCTTTGTTTTGCTTCACTTTTGTTTTAAGTTGCCTGTTCCTGGAGATGAGTGGGACGGAAGAAAAACCACTCACATCTGAGAAAAAAATATTTACGTCTGAGGAACAGATAGGTATAAAGGACGGATGCACATGTCAGGAGGATAGAAAGGCTATAATGACTTTTTGTTGTTCCCTTTTTAATTCATTCTGTCTCAGTTTTGTTTGGCGTCATCTTGTTGGCTTGTATTATAATAGAAATACGGGATCAGAAATTAGTAAAAAACAAACTGAAAGAGTGTTAAATAAATTGTTAGAGAAAGGAGGCATCTCAGAAATATCAAGGACAGTCAGGGCATTTGTTGATACAATACAAAAATGTAGCCCATGGCTTTTGAAGGAGGAGTCATTAAATATATCACAATGGAACCATCATGGTGAAGATTTAAAAGGATTAGAAAAGAGCAGCCGAGGGACTATGCCAGTTGGCACATTGCCATTGTGGACGTTCATATCTGGTTTGCTTAGTCCAAAGCCTTCAGTTCAGACAAAGATAGAGGAACCAAGTTTAGAGCATAAAAAGCAATCAGGGGCAAAGTTAAAAAAGGAGACTGCTACTAACACCTTTCTGTCACCAGAGGATGTAAATGTCCAACTAACAAGGCCACCTCCATGTGCTGGGAGGCCCCCAACCCCAACAGTTGATAGTTCGGATCCTGAGACAGGATCTCAAGTATTAACATGCCCTGTATTTGAGGTAGGAGGGCAGCGAATTCACCATGCTTTAAATTTCAAAATAGTGAAGCAGCTAAAAGAGGCTGTAACAACATATGGTCCTCAAGCACACTTCATTGTAAGCTTGGTCGAATCCATTAACACCTTGAACATGACGCCAGCAGATTGGGCTAATATGTGTAAAGCTGTGCTAAATGGAGATCAATATCTATTATGGAAGGTTGTCAATGAGGAATTTTGCAAAGAGATGTCTAGGCGAAATGCAGCAGCTGGTTATCCTCAGAGAAATCTAGATTTGTTGTTAGAAAAGAGACCTTATGAGGATCAGCAACAACAAATTCCATATGATCCTGGCATATACGCTCAAATTGCTGTAGAGGCAGTTAGGGCATGGAAGACTTTACAAGGACATGGAGGTTTACAAGGTCAATTATCTAAGGTAATACAAGGAGCTAATGAATCTTACGCTGGATTTGTAGATAGGCTTATTGAAACAGCTACAGAGTTTTTGGAAATACAGAACAAGCAATGCCATTATTAAAACAACTGGCTTATGACCAAGCGAATCATTGCTGCAGAGGTATCATTAGACCATGGAAACATGAAGATTTAAACACATTTATTAAATTTGGTAGAGACATTAATGAACAAGAGCAAGTCATGGCAGCTGCAATAAAACAGGCTTTAGATGCCAGAGACATTAATGAAAAAGGGCAAATTGTGGCAGCTTTAGTAAAACAGGCTTTAGAAGACAGGCCAAGAACATGCTACAATTGTGAACAAACAGGACTTTTTAAAAGGAATTGCCCCATAGGAGGAGGGTTTAACAAAACTAGGTATCAAAGGACTAGAATACCGGGTATTTGGCCACGATGACGTAGAGGGAGACATTGGGCTAATGAATACCATTCTCAAACCACCATAGAGGGTACTTCATTATCAAAAAACAAACAAGCACCAGGTGTTTATCCACGATATCATGAAGAAAGGCATCCGGCTCCATTGCCAAAAAATGGACAGGGGGGCCCAATGCTCTGGGGCCCGAAACCGCAAATATATGGAGCACTGGAGGAAACCAGCAACCCCATCAGTGTAGTGCCCACGACACATTGTTCATCAGATCCCTCATCAGACAAACCAGAGGGAGTGCAGGGTTGGACATCTGTGCCTCCGCCAGATCAATACTAACTCCAGAGATGGGAGTTCAAATCATTCCCACAGGGGTGAAACGACCTCTTCCCAAAAGAACAGTAGGCTTATTATTGGGATGCAGCTCTTCTACTCTAAAAGGACTTATGATGAGTCCTGGGGTAATTGATCGCGATTATGAAGGTGAAATAAAAATTATAGCCAGTTCTCCAAAGGGTATATCAGTAATTTCTCCAGGAGATAGAATAGCACAATTACTAATAATACCCAGCCCACATGATAAATTTTACAGTTATGCTGTAGAAAGGGGTTCCAAGGGATTAGGCTCCACAGGTGTAGATTGGGCTATGCTTTCTTTAAATTTATATTCTCGCCCCATGCTAAAACTAAATATTCAAGGACATGAATTCAATGGGCTACTGGATACAGGTGCAGACCTTAGCATCATCTGTCGTCAAGAATGGCCAAAACATTGGCCATTACAACAAGCCACTCAAACGCTTCGAGGCCTAGGAGTGGCGACTAATCCCCATAAAAGTGCAACGGTATTAGATTGGAAGGATCCTGAAGGATGTGAAGGAACTATACAGCCATATGTATTGGAACATCTTCCCGTAAATTGATGGGGATGAGATGTCCTAGATCAATTAGGTTTGACATTAACAAATAACATCAATCAAAATTCACCCACTATTATGGCTAGACAAGATTTTAGGAAAGGAAAAAGATTAGAAAAGCAAGAACAAGGTATAGCAACACCAATACAAAAAGATCAAGGAACAGATAGATATGGGTTGGATTTTCAGAAAGGGCCACTGAGACAATAAATATTACTTGGAAATCAGAAAGACCAGTATGGGTTCCTCAGTGGCCCCTGACTAAAGAAAAGATACAAGTAGCCCATGACCTGGTCAAACAACAATTAGTGGAAGGACATATACAACCTTCTGTGTCTCCCCATAATACTCTCATTTTTGTCCTTAAAAAGAAATCTGGTAAATGGAGATTATTGCAAGATTTAAGAGCCATTAATAATGGGATGGTTATTATGGGACCTGCTCAATCAGAGATTCCTCAATTGTGTGCTTTGCCAAAAACTTGGTATGTTTTCGTTGTAGATATTAAAGATCGTTTTATTTTCAATTCCAATTCATCCTGAGGATATTCCAAGTTTTGCATTTACTATACCTGCACTGAATCATGAAGGTCCTGACAAGAGATATGAGTGGAAAGTACTCCCTCAAGGGATGGCTAACAGCCCAACTATGCGTCAAATTTATGTTAACAAAGTAATCCAGCCACTTAGAAATCAAATTCCTGAAATACAAATTTTTCACTATATGGATGATGTATTATTAGCACACAAAGTTAAAAACCCATTGCTAGAATGGTATGCCACACTTACAAACGTATTAAAAAATTATAATCTAGAGATAGCAATAGGTAAAATACAATTAAATTTTCCAATTAATTATTTAGTAGCTCTATTATCCTCAACCATGGTCAGTCAACCAAAAATTCAAATACGAGTAGATCAACTCAAATCAATTAATGACTTTCAAGAGTTATTAGGAGACTTAAATTGGATAAGGCCTCATCTAGGTATACCAACAGGAGAGTTGGGACCTTTATTTGATATCCTAAAAGGACCATGAGATCCAAATTCACTCAGAATGTTAACGCCTGAAGCAAGAAAAGCAATAAAAATCATTGAAACATATATGGGAAATATGCTTTTGGATAGAGTTGATATAATTTTGCATTTATTATTTATTGTACTAACAACAAAAAAAATATTTCTACAGGAGTATTTTGGGAAGAAGGTCCATTATTATGGATACATTTATCTTATTCTTCTAACACTATTATTACTTGCTATCCTGAGGCTGAGGGAGAATTAATACTCATAGGAATAAAAGCAGCAAAAAGAGTGTGTGTGGAATTTCACCCAATAAAATTATTACTCCATATACTATGAAACAAATTGACTAATTAGCTAATTAGTTAAATACTTGGGCAATAATCGTGTGTAAATCTAATGTTTCATTTGATAACCACTTACCATCTTATCTTTTATTGTCTTTTTGGTCATCGCATCCTGTAATTTTTCCAAAAATGACAAGAAAACACCTATCATGAATGCTCCAAATATATTCACCGATGGGTTAAATAATGGTACAACAGCAATAGTTACACCTGATCCAACTTTTATATTTTTAGTACCAAAACAATCAGCTCACAAGGTAGAGCTTAGTACAGTATTACAAGCTTTTGTGATTTTTAAAGATTCTGTATTTAATTTATTTTCCGATAGTCAGTATATAGTTAATGCTATAGTATCCCTTGAAGATGCTGGTAGGATTTCCCCTTTCTCTACTGTTTTCTCTTTGCTTTCCACTATACAAAGTCTAATCTGGGACAGAAAAGATCCATTCTTTATAGGACATATCAGGGCACATACAGGATTGCCTAAAGCCCTTAGTTTGGGCAATGATTTAGCAGATAAAACTACAATTGACATACATACATATTTTCTTTACACTAGAAGAAGCAATAAATTTTCTTAAAAAGTTCCATGTCAATGCTTATACTTTACAAAAGCATTTCAAAAAAACTAAGGAACATCTAGACAAATTATAAAACAATGTCAAAAATGTGTGACCTTTTTACCACAAGTTAATCTTGGAGTCAATTCTAGAGGATTGATACCTAACCATATTTGGCAGATGGACGTCACACACTTGCCAGAATTTGGAAAATTAAAATATTTGCATGTTACAGTTGATATTTGTTCTGGATTTTTAATGGGCTCCCTTCATGCTGGAGAAAAAAACTAAAGATGTTATAGCTCATTGCTTACAAAATTTTGCCACTGTGGGCATTCCAAAACAGTTAAAAACAGATAATGCCCCCGGTTACACTTCTAACTCTTTTAAACAATTTTGCTCATCATTTGGCATTACTCATATAACAGGAATCCCATTCAATCCACAGGGACAAGGCATAGTTGAAAGAGCACATCAAACAATAAAAATGTACTTATTAAAGCACAAAGACGGAATTGAGAAGGGGTATATATTCCCCAAAGATAAACTTAAATTAACGCTTTTTACTCTAAACTTTTTAAACTTGGATTCATCAGGACTTAGTGCTGTGGAAAGGCATATGTTTCCAAAAAATGTGCATAAGCCCAAGGTACTTTGGAAGGATATTCTAATAGGACAATGGAAAAGTGTTGACCCAGTAATTGTCTGGAGTCGGGCGTCTGTTTGTGTGTTTCCACAGGAAGAACAGCAGCTGATTTGGATTTTGGAGAGATTAACTAAAGTCCTGACCCAGTGATTGTCTTTAGTCAGGGGTCTGTTTGTGTGTTTCCACAGGAAGAACAGCAGGCAATATGGATTCCAGAGAAATTAACTAAAGTGATTTCTATAGACCAAAAAGAAGATGATTTGGCTCAAATTCATAACAGCTGATATCCAAAACTCCAGTTTGGCTATCCTTACATCTGCGACAGAACCAGGATGCTTTTTTCAATATCTATTTTATTATTGCCCTTTCCCACATCATGAAGTTCTATTTTTTTTTTTTTGAGCTCATACAGACCTAGGTTAATGTTTTGCTGATCAGTTCTATTTTTTGACTATAGAGTTTTTAGACATTCCAATGGTGATTTCACCTGTAAAAAGTTATAAGGCCTTTACTATTATGTTATATGTTGTATATATTATATTATTTGTGCACACTTGTGTTTTGTGTTTTATGTTTGAATGTACATATATCCATATATCATATATGATGTGTGCTCATGAAAAAATGGATCCAAATTTTTTTTTTATTCACGTGATTTAAATAGTTTAATTTAAATTGGGTAAACAACTGTTGAGGATTGTTTTAATATGTGAACAAAAAAAGGAGTTTAGCAGAACTGTTTGTTGACTTTCACCTTTTCTTTTCATTATATTTAATAATTCTCTTCAAGATAATGTAAATTGTTAAGATAATTGGGTTTTTTAGTGCCTTCTGGAATGGTAAGTAATTTTTTCTTTAGTCATTATTGCCAGAATTCCAATCTTCAACCCAGTGCTGGTGAAGACAAAGATAAAACCAATCTACAGCTTCTGCAATAGCCATCACTGAACTGCTTGCAGAACTTGCCTGGAATATATATCACTTGTATGCATTGTGAACTAACATGTATGCATTGTGAACTATCTGTTGGTGCAGCGACTTGTGGTAGTGTTGGGGTAATTTTGCTGATGCTCTCATTGGTGGTACAATTTTTCCAAAAGGAGACATCAATTGGCTTGGTGTATCTTCCCTATTCTCACTTTATAGAGGTCAGGAACCTTACAGAGGAAGGCGAAAGACTTCATCTGCAATGACTGTACTTTCGGCCATTTTGGTTTTGGATGCACACATGGGATCTTTCTTTAGATCCATAAGGGGCTGAGAATTTAATCAACAGCCTCACACAGAGCTAAGAGGCTGATTCAGACACATCCCTTTCCAAAGCAATTAAGCAAAGAGCCACAGGTGATTTCAATTCATTTCCATTTGAAAACTGTTTTCTTCAGGTTTCACAAAGGGGTGGCCTGAGGCAAAGAACTACCTGACATTCAGGGTAACAGAACAATATGTAAGCAAAAGTCCCAAAGCAGGGTTTATCCACTGAGACTTTTCTGGTCACAGTGATCTGAGTTTTCTGAGCTTCTCGCCATTCACTTCAGCTATCCAGAACATAGCCATGTCACAGAGCTTGGAAGTGATTCATATCTTGGACACAAAACCATGAGCCTCTTCTGGAGAGTGGCCAGAATTCAGGAAGAAAACAGCAACTTAGGAAATTAGCAGGTGTTGCCCATCGATAAGGCAAGCCAAAGTCCATACATAAATCGGGCAGGATGAATGCTGGGAAGCTTTCTACCAGACAGGACACATCCATTGAATCATTCTCTTTTCTAATGTCTACAACCACGGACACAGTGCGATACACAGACATAGAAACAGTCGCCTTGTCAAATGACTTATTAAAAACAGTTCACTACAAACCAAACAAACCACCTTTCCTACATATTCTCAGAATATGAGACAAACCAAAAAACCACACCCACATAACAAAGGCACCTCCTTCCCTCAAATGGGTCTATGACTATCCGGAGTGTCCTCTGACTGGTGGGCCACACTATGTTCCCCTGAGATGGCCTGTCCTGTATGAGATTAGGTCTCCTTGGTCAACTCTGTGAACTTGTCAGAAGCCAGGGGTGAGCCTCTACCTGCTTGCTCAGAAAAGGCCCCTCTTGAGAGCTTTCCTGTTATTTGGCCATTCCCACATCGGTAGGTATCAAGAAAGATTGACTCTATCCTTGGAAAATCAAAACAAGTGAGACCACTAAGACTGGGACTTGGACTGGCTCTGGGTGCCTGGCTTACTGGATCTAAGTTCAGAGAGTTTGATCACCACGGAAGTGACGCAAGTCACTTCCTTCAGGAATTGAATGAGTTCACTGCCTTGGCAACCACTTTGTCCTAAGAGTTGACTCCAAGGGTCCCATGAGATGGAGGCTGCCCCTGCTTCCTGTGACACTTTCACAAGTTAGAATGGTATATCAACCATAGGCACACAGGAACAGCTCTCCACACAGGCCTGGTTTGGTCCATCTTCTCTACATTAATAAGAGAGAGGCTGATTCATACATATCCCTACATCCTGACCAGGTTGTTTTCCATGGAAGATGACTTTTGCTCTCTCAGGTCTTTCATAGCTGCCTACAACTTATCCAGGTGTCATTTATGTAGGACATTTGAGGTTCTCAACAGGTGGAAGATCGCCTACATTCCTGTATTGAAATACCAACTCCTTCCCTGCTCTTCTGTAAAGTTAGATTGAGGGAAGAGTGTATGATTAGGGTGAATAACAGGTTCGATTTGGGTGAGGAATCATTCTGAGGGTTGAATAACAGTATTGGGAACCTGCGATATTTACAAGAATATATAGGTGAAATATAAGTATGAAAACAGAAATCTAGTTAAGATTTGAAGCCGAGAAGGGCATGGGAACTTGATTGGAATACTTAGCGTTGAATTACGTTCTGAACAGATGTCTAAGATAAATCGATATACAATGGCATAGGACCATGTACCTTGAATGATTGAATGTAGAAGAGAACATCAAGTCAAAAAGGAATACTCAGTAGGAACAGGAGATAGTAGTTTTAGGAAGAAGAGTGAGTATAGGATCTGGACCAAAAGTTCTTTAGCAATATGGTTTCAGTTGAGAGTGAATGTAAATGTTAGCACATGTGAAGAGTCAGTCACGATGATGAACTGGGGAAAATATGGAGGAAAGCAGATATTAATAGAGACATTAGGAAATCAGGCAAAGTATAAACTGAGTCATAGGACTAGACATTTTCAACAGGGTTGAGTTTGGATATATAATGTTAGAAAGAAACAAATATGTAGTCACCAATAGGATTGACATTTGAGAGCATTAGGCAACCTGGACATGGGTGCATTTAGTAATCCATGCTCATTTTCCATTTAGGCTTTGGTACAATCATAGGAGTGACCTTTGTTTTATGTGTCCAGAATATTACTGTGATAAAATGTATATGTAGATCAGGTGACATGGGTATTTCTTCCACCATTTCTGGGAGCACTATTTTGAAGAAATATAAATTAGTATTGGGGGTACAAAGGGTATACCCTGTGTCATAGAATATATTGATAATGCATCAATTGACCATCATGTGAATAAATAATATAACTGGTTCCACTTTAAATAATGGATTGAATTGATATCTGAAAATATATAAGAAATCTAATATTGATATACAGTCATTCATTCCAACGAGTTATACATCTAATGGTAATATTAGGGTTATGGGTTATCATGAAAGGTGTGTGGGTTTTGCTTCAAAAGTGATTAGGGAAATCGAAAATAATGTGTTTGGAAAGAAGTCTCATGAAAATATCAGTCAAGAAACATGGAGAAATACATGTGTTCTGAAGCAGGAAGTGACTGAAAGTGAAACAAATGCCTATCAATTTGCTAACTTGTGGATGAAATATGTATCCTATGATGTGCATAAACTGAAGAAATAGCAATGTACCAGTGTTGAATAAAAATGAACTTCAAAATACACATCATGTCCCATAGTAATCTACTTGAATTGATGTTAAACAGGGTCAGTTACTGTAGAAATGTTAGGATATGTATGCACCATTCAAAGAAGTTAGTTTTCAGTACTAGGAAACAAGTATGTATTTTAGGTGGATGAGTATTTCTGAGAATAATCTTGTGAAAAGTTGATTATAAATCCACATACATGAATATAAATGAATTTAGGGAGTCTAAAATAAGACACATGTTTCATATTTTGAAAAATCTAGACAGAGTGCATATATATATATGTATATATATATATACATATATATATATACACACACACACAGAGAGAGACATTAAAAATTGCAATATATATGCCAATTGAAATTTATCATGAAATATATATCATCATCAGATCCAAAAATATTAATTTCACTGAACATGGATTTTTGTATAAGGTTGTTCAAATAGGAAGATCACCCATGGGTTGTATTTTCAGTTCCAACAGTGTTTACGAGGAGTGGTCATTTCTCACAATTTGTATCTGCCAATCAGCCTCCTCATGAGACTGTATGTGTGATAACCAGGTAGGATTCTATATGTGCATATAAAAACACATGTTCTGAATAAGCTAGAGAGAATGGGAGACAGTAATTTACATATTTGTTAACTTTAAAAACACATGGAAAACTATTTCAATTAAAAATTGACTAGATTTATTACTCCTACCCTATATAATGCAAAAGGCAAGTCCAACTATACACCATGCCTCCTATGAAATGCTTGTATTTCTATTTTGTTTGAGTTATTTTTCTCCATCATATTAGGATTAGTAGTCAGAGTCTATTAGGATATGGGTTAATGTCAGGGATTCAGTATTTCAAATAAATGCTGCACACAAATTTTTGCACTCTCATACAGAAAAATGCCTTGACATTACCCTCGCCTGAAGTAAGACACAATTAGAGGAGAAGAGTTAAAAATTCTGTGAATACATATCTGGAATGGAATACGCTCAGGAGTTCACAACCTTGGAGGTGGTAGAGGAGTTTCCAAAAGTAAGGGACAGGGTAAACACTCAACAAACATGGAGCTCTGCTGGCCTAAAGACTTCTTGAGAAACTGCCTCTGAGGTTGCGCACTTGAAATATAAGTATTTGTCAGGAGCATCATTTGTAGTAAGACCATCAAAGCTGGGTGTGCATGTATGTGACCTGGAGGACATAGTTTCTTATTTTCCACTGAACATGAGGCAGCAGTGCTGATTTCTCTCTATGTAGGTTAACAGTGTCCACTGGGAGCTAAGTTTCTCTCTTTGTGGACTGTGAAGCCATTTGGTCATCCTCCACTTTTCGTGGTATTTCTTACTTCTGCACTGGGAGTTTGTTATTTGCTTCACGAAATACAAGTAGTTAACCTGGTACAGTGCTGGAGGGAGTTCTGTCACCTGTGGTGGGTAAGGGTCTGCAAGAGAATGCACCAACCATGCTTCTATCCCACATAGCTTTTCCCTTGACCATAGCATCCTGATTCTGAACATTGCCCTGAAACCTCTCCAAATAACAAGATGCCTTTACATATAAGGGTCTGCTGGCTGCACCATGTCAGTCACAAGCCATTTGGAAGACAATGGAAGATCCCCATGGCCCCACCACATATGTTTTATCACACACCTGCCCTCCACTGCTCTAGGCCCACTACTCAGAAGGCTCCAACTTACTGGCATCTCTGTTCTACACCATTTGCATGAAACCCAGTGAATCAAGGCACTGTCTGTTATACTCATGATCAGAAACCGGACATCCAACCTTTCTCCAGTGGTACCTGGTCCTGGGAATTTCAAAAATTTCATGGTATTTATCTAGCCATTTTTCAAGGATGAAGTTGGAGGCACTGTGGGTTTCAATTCATTCAGGAACCTTTAAATTTTGAGAAAGCTGATTTCAATGAAATCTCTATAGAACTCTCACAGACAAGTCTTCTCAAAGAGTGGCCAAAAGGTCACATGAAACCAGGCCCATTGAGGTCTACAGTGTGAGTTTCATGTGTGTTTTGACTCTCAACTATGGCTGCCAAGTCATTCAGAATAAAATCATGTGATATCCTGGCTGAAATTTCCAATGCTCTGTGGAAAGGCACCCTGGGCCTAGATCTCAGTTTCCAAGGGCAACTCTCATGTGTGGCCTCTTATAATCCCAACACAATTCATGACACCTCTTCTCTGAGTTCAGTTCCAGAACTCAGTGTCTAAGGGGAATCACACCAGAGTTCACACCCAGGTGGACCCAGTCTGTTAGGGTAAAAGAAATTGAAGTTAAAGTGTAAAATAGCGGGTGTTGTAAAGTTTCTAAGCTGCAAAGCCTGAGTTAAAATGTAAAGGACCAGGTATTGTTAAGTTCCCATGCTAAACCTAAAACCTGAAATTCCTGTAGCTGTTAGGACAATTCCTTTCACTGCCCATTAAATATTCCCCCTGACCATCCAGTTGTTTAATAATCTAGGACCCTGTGCAGCTTGGCACCTAAGCATATCAGGGCCCAAACCAATCAGTTTGAATGTACCCCCCTCCTTAGGATCGACCTATCACCCCCGCCCGACCTGATTCCACCAATGAATGTGCTAATCAAGTTGGAGAGTTGTTGTTCGATTTTCCGGCTGATCAAGATGATTTCCTCTGATATATATAAAGCCTCTGCCTACCCAAAAAGTGTACTGAAGCACTGCTTAACCTCTTCTCGGGGATCTGGGCCACTGTTGCTTGTTGAGTGAGCATAGAGCCCCAGCGAACTGAATTGGATCCTCAATAAATCCCCATTGCTGTTGCATGAGCCAGTCTCTTGGTAGTCTCTTCCTCCGACGTCTGCTGGAATCTTACAAGTCATCTCTTCCAACTGCCACACAAATGACCACAATTAAAACCAAAACACTCCCACATGGCCCTCATATTCTTCCATATAGACACTCATCATATCCTCTGGCTAAAGGTTTCCATGAGGGGCACAGCCCAAGACAGTGTCCAAAATAAGCTCCCTTGCCTCTGGTTTGCCTAAAGTCAGGGTGGCCTGGACAACCTTCCGGTGAACCAGGAGTGGTCAAATAGGCCTGCCATTAATACTAATTCGGTTCACCAATTTGAGGCCTACTGACTGTGGGGTTTAGATTCTTTATGTGAATTGGAGTAATCAGAAAACCCAAGCACCTATGGGCTAGCCTCTGCAGGGCTTTTAAGAACTCAATTGACCCAAAGGATCCCTATTCTCACTTGATGGAGGTCAGGAACCTTACAAAGGAAGGTGAGAGACTTTATCCATAATGACTGCTCTTTTGGCCAGTTTGGTTTGAATGCATACATGGGATCATTCTTTAGATCCATCAGGTGCTGATAACCTAAGCCACAGACTCACAAAGGGCCAAAAGGCTGAATCAGACACATCTCCTTCCAAAGAAATTAAGAAAAGAGCCACAGGGGATGTCCATTCATTTCCATTTGAAAACTGTTTTCTTCAGGTTTCAAAAAGAGATGGCCTGAGGCAAAGACCTTGCTGACATTCAGGTCAACAGAACAATAGGTAAGCAAAAGGCCCAAAGCAGGGTTTCTCCAATGAGACTTAAATGGTCACTCTGATATCTGAGTATTCTGAGATGCTCTCCATTCCCTTCAGCTATCCAGTACATGGCCATGTCACAGAGCTTGGAGGTGGTACATATCTTGGAGAGAAAACCATGAGCCTATTCTGGATATTGGCCAGAATTCAGGAAGAAAACAGGAACTTAGAAAGATAGCAGGTGTTGCCCATCGATAAGGAAAGCCTCAGACCATTAATAAATTTGGCAGGATACATGCTGGGATGCGTTCTACTAGACAACACAAATCCATTGATCCATTCTCTTTTCAACTGTCTACAACCACGGACACAGTGGGATTCAGAGACATAGAAACACTCGCCTTGTCAAATGACTTACTAGAAACAGTTCACTCAAAACCAAACAAACCGCCGCTACTACCTATTCTCAGAACATGAGACAAAACCACAAACACACACACACATACAAAGACACCTCCTTCCCCCAAGTATGACTGTGACTATCCAGAGTGTCCTATGACTGGTGGGTCATACTATGTTCCACTGAAATGGCCTGTCCTTTCTCAGATCTGGTCTCCTTGTCCAACTCTGTGAAGTTGTCAGGAGCCAGTGGTGAGCCACTACCTGCTTTCTCAGAAAAGGCCCCTCTTCAGAGCTTTCCTGGCATTTGGCCATCCACACATCAGTAGTTACCAAGAAACTCTGACTCTCTCCTTGGTAAATCAAAAAAATTGAGACCCCTGGGACTGGGACTGTGACTGGCTCTGAGTGCCTGGCTTCCTGGATACCAAGTTCAGACAGTTCCATCACCAAAGAAGTGTGATGAGGTCACTTCCTTAAGGAACTGAAAGAGGTCACTATCTTGGCAACCTCTTTGCCTTCACAGTTGCTTCCAAAGGTCCCATGATATGGAGGCTGCCCCTACTTCCTGTGATACTTTCACAGGTTAGAATGGTATATCAACCATAGGCACCTAGGGACAGCTCTCCACATAGGCCTGTTTTGGTCCATCTTATCTATATGAAAAAAAGAGAGGCTGATTCAGACACAACCCTTTATCCTGACCAGGTTATTCACCATGGAAGATGTCTTTTGCTCTCTCAGGTCCTTCATAGCTGCATACATCTTCCCCATGGATCATTTCTGCATGGGCCTTTTAGGTTCTCAGCAGGTGGAGAATCCCCTACATGCCTGTATTTTGAGACCAACTCTGTCCCTGCTCTTCTGAAAAGTTAGATTGAGGGATCAGTGTATGGTTAAGGTTAATAACATGTTTGATTTGGGTTAGGAATCATTCCGCTCAATTAATAATGGTATTGGGAACCTGTGACATTTTTAAGAATATATAGGTGAAATATAAGTATGAAAACAGAAATCTAGGTAAGATTTGAAGCCCAGAAGGGCATTGGGCCTTTGATTGGGATACTTAGCATTGAATTATGTTATGCACAGATGTCTCAGATAAATCGATATACAATGAAATAGGACCTTGTACCTTGGATGATTGAATGTAGAAGAGAACATCCAATCAAACAGGGATAGTCTGTAGGATCAGGAAGATAGTCGGTAGGTGTTGAAATGAGGGCGAGTATAGACTTTGGACCAAAAGTTCTTTAACAATAGGGTTTCGGTTAGAGAGTGAATGTCAATATCAGCACATGTGTAGGGTCACTCACAATGATGAACTGGGGAAAATATGTAGCAAAGCAGATATCAATAGAGACATTAGGAAATCAGGTATAGTACAAAGTGAGTGATAATATTAGACATTTTCAACAGGGTTGAACTTGACTGTATAATCTTAGGGAAAAATAAATATGGAGTCACAAATAGATTGACATTTGAGAGCATTAGGCAATTTAGACATAGATGTTTTAGTAATCCATGGTCAATTTCCATTTAGGCTTTGGTACAATCATAAAGGTGAACTTTGCATTTTGTGTCCAGATTATTACAGTGATAAAATGTATATGTAGATCAGGTGGAGTATTTCTTCCACTGTTTCTGGGAGCAATATTTTGAAGATGCATAAATTAGTATTGGGGTACAAATGGGTGTACCATGTGTTTATGAATATTGAGATAATGCATGAAGAGACCATACTGAGAATTAAAAATATAACTGGTTCCAACTTTAAATAATGGAATGAATTGATATCTGAAAATATACATGAAATCTTATATTGATACACATACATTCATTACAACCATTTATACATCTAATGGAAATATTAGGGTTATGGATAATCATGAAAATTGTGTATATTTTGCTTCAAAAATCATTATGAAAATCAAAAATAATGTGTTTGGAAAGAAGTTTCATGATAAGACCAGTCAAGTAACCTGCAGGAATACGTGTGTTCTGAAGCAGGAAGTGATTGAAAGTGAAACAAATACCTGTAAATTTGATAACTTTTGGATTAAATATATATCCTATGATCTGCAAAAAAAGAAGAAATAGTAATTTACCACTGTTGAATAGAAATAAACGTCAAAATACATAACATGTCCCATAGGAATCAACTTGCTTTGATATTAAACTGGGTCAGTTACTATAAAAATATTAGGATTTGTGTGCACCGTTCACTGAAGTTAGCTTTCAGTACTAGGTAACAAATATGAATTTCAGGTGGATGAATATTTCTGGAATAATCTTCTGAAAAGTTGATTATAAATCCAAGTACATGAACATGAATAAATTTATGGAGTGTATAAAAGACACATATATTTCATGTTTTGAAGAACCTGGAGAATATATATATATATATATATATATACAAAAAACACACACAGAGACATTAAAAACTGGCAATATATATGCCAATAGAAATTCATCATGAAATATATATCATCCATTGAAGCAAAAATATTTATTTTACTAAACATGGATTTAAGTAAAATGTTGTTCAACTAGGAAGCTCACCCATAGGTTGAATTTTCAGTTCCAACAGTGTTTAGGAGGAGTGATCTCTTCTCACAATTTGTATCTGCCATGTCATCCACCTCACAAAAATATAAGTGTGATACCAGGTAGGATTCAATATGTGCATTAAAAATACATGTTCTGAATAGGCTTCAGAGAAAGGGAAACAAGAATTCACATATTTGTTAACTTTAAAAACACATGGAGAACTTTTTCATTTAAAAATTGACTAGATTTGTAACACCTACCCTTTATCATGCAAAAGGCAAGTCCAACTATACAACAGGCCTCCTCTGAACTGGTTGTATTTCTATTTTGTTTGGGTTATTTTTCTCCATCATATTAGGATTAGTAGTGAGAGTCTAGTAGGGTATGGGTAAGTGTCAGGGATTCAGAATTTCGAATGGAAAATAGGAAAATTAATCTCATGTGTATTCAAATATGTGCTACACAAAAATCTCCCCACTCTGATCCAGAACAATGCCTTGACATTTCCTTCACCACAAGTAAGACACAATTAGAGGAGAAGAGTTAGAAAATTTGTGAATACATATCCGGAATGGAAAATGCTCAGGAGTTCACAACCTTGGAGTTGGGACAGGAGTATCCAAAAGTAAGGGATAGGGTAAACACTCCACAAACATGAAGTTCTTTTGGCCTAAAGACTTCTTGACAAACTGCCTCTGAGTTTGGGCACTTAAACTATATATTGTTGTCAGGAGATTTAGCTTCCTTTGTAGTGAGACCATCAATCTGGAATGGCATCTATGTGACCTGGAGGACATGGTTTCTTGTTTTCCAATGAACATTAGGCAGCAGTGATGAATTCTATCTTTGTCAGCAAACTTTGGCCACCTGGGTCTAAGTGTCTGCCCGCGTGGACTGTGAAGTCATTTGGTCATCCTCCACTTTTCGTGGTGTTTCTGGCTGCTGCACTCGTAGTTTGGTGTTGCTTCAAAAAATACAAGGAGTTCATCAGGGACACAGTGCTGGAGGGAGTTCTGTCAGGTGTGGTGGGTCAGGGTTTACAGGAGAATGCACCAACCAGGCTTCTATCCCACATAGCTTGCCCCCTTGACAAGAGCAACCTGATTCTGAACATTGCCCTGAAACCCCTCTATATAATAAGATGCCTTTACATATAAGGGTCTGCTGGCAGCAGCATGTCAGTCACAAGCCATTTGGAAGTCAAAGACATATTCACATGGCCCCACCACAGATGTTTATCACACACCTTCACACCACAGCTCTAGGCCCACTACTCAGCAGGCTCCAACTTACAGGCATCTCTGTTCTACTCCATTTTCATGAAACCCAGTCAATCAAGGCATTGTCTGGTACACTCATGATCAGGAACCAGATATCCAAAGGTTCTCCAGTGCCACCTGGTCATGGGAATTTCAAAACTTGCATGGTATTTATCTAGCCATTTTTCAAAAATGAATTTGAGACACTCTGGGTTTCAATTAATTCAGGAACCATTAAATGGTGAGGAAGCTCATTTCAATGAAAGCTCTAGAGAACTCTCATAGGCAAGGCTACAGAAACAGAGGCCAAATGGTAACATAAGCAAGGCCCATTGAGGTCTACAATGTTAGGTCCATGTGTGTTTTGACTCTCAACGATGGCTGCCAAGTCTTTCAGAATAAAATCATGTGATATCCTTGCAAAGATTCCCAGTTTTCTGTGCAAAGCCACCCTGGGCCTAGATCACAGATACCAAGAGCGAATCTCATGCGTGGCCTCCTAAAATCTCAAAACAATTCATGGCAATACTTCACTGAGGTCAGTGCCAGAAAGCAGTCTCTAAGTGGAATCACACAAGAGTTCAAGCCCAGGTGAACACAGTTATCTCTTCCAACTGACACACAAATGACCACAATTAAAACCAAAACACTTCGACATGGCCCTCATTTTCTTCCATATAGACACTCATCATAACCTCTGGCTGGAGGTTTTCATGAGGAGCGCAGTCCAAGACAGTGTCCAAAATAAGCTCCCTTGCCACTCATTTGCTAAAGTCAGGGTGGCCTGGACATACTTTCTGTGAACCAGGCGTGATGAAATAGGCATGCTGTGAAGACTACACCGCTTCTCTACTTTGAGGCCAACTGACTCAGAGGTTAAGATTCTTTATGTGAATTGGAGTCATGAGAAAACCCAAGCACCTCTGCAGGGCTTTGGAGAACTCCTCTGACCCAAAGGATCCCTATTGATGGAAGTCAGGAACCTCACAGAGGAAGGCGAGACGTCATCCACAAGGACTGCTCTTTTGGCCATTTTGGTTTTGGATGCACACATGGGATCTTTCTTTAGATCCATCAGGTGCTGAGAATCTAAGCCACAGCCTCACACAGGGCCAAGAGGCTAAATCACACACATCCCTTTCCAAAGCAATAAAGCAAAGGGCCACAGGTGATGCCCATTCATTTCCATTTGAAAACTGTTTTTCTCAGGCTTCACAAAGGGGTGGCCTGAGGCAAAGAACTTCTTGAAATTAAGGGCAACAGAACATTATGTAAGCAAAAGGCCCAAAGCAGGGTTTCTCCACTGATACTTTACTGGTCACACTGATATCTGAGTTTTCTGAGATGCTCGCCATTCCCTGCAGATATCCAGTACATGGCCATGTCACAGAGCTTGGAGGTGGTACATATCTTGGACAAAAAAACTGAGCCAATTCTGGAGATTGGAAAGAATTCAGGAAGAAAATTGGTAATTAGGAAGATAGTAGGTGTTGCCCATCCTTAAGGAAAGCCGCAACCCATTCATAAATTGGGCAGTTGAATGCTGGGAAGCTTTCTACTAGACAGGACAAATACATTGATGCATTCTCGTTTCTAATGTATACAACCACGGACACAGTGGAATACACAGACATAGAAACACTCGCCTTGTCAAACAACTTACTAGAACAGTACACTCCAAAAAAAAAAAAAAAAAAAAAACTAACCGCCTTTCCTACCTATTCTCAGAAGATGAGACAAATTCATAAACCCACAACCACACCCACAAAGTCACCTCCTTCCCCCAAGTAGGTCTGTGACTCTACGGAGTGTCCTCTGACTGGTGGGCCACACAATGTTCCCCCGAAATGTCCTGTCCTGTCTCAGATCTGGTCTACTTGGCCAACTCTTTTAAGTTGTCAGAAGGGAATTTTGAGCCACTACCTGCTTTCTCAGGAAAGGCCCCTCTTCAAGCTCTCCTTGCTTTTGGCATCATAATATCAGTAGGAACAAAGAAAGACTGACTCTGTCTTTGGTAAATCCAAGCAAGTGAGCCCACTGGGACTGGGACTGGGACTGGCTCTGTGTACCTGGCTTCCAGGATCCCAAGTTCAGAGAGATCCATCACGAAGGAAGTGAGGTGAGGTCACTTCCTTCAGGAACTGAATGAATTCACTGTCTTGTAAACCATTTTGTCCTAATAGTTGCTTCCAAGGGTCCCATTAGATGGAGGGTTCCCCTGCTTCCTCTGAAATGTTCACAAGTTAGAATGGTATGTCAACCTTAGGAACCCGGGAATAGCTATCCACACAGGCCTGGTTTGGTCCTTCTTCTCTACATTAAGAAGAGAGAGGCTGATTCAGACACATCCCTTCATCCTGACCAGGGTGTTGGACATGGAAGATGACTTTTGCTCTCTCAGGTCCTTCATAGATGACTATATCTTCTCCAGGGTTCATTTCTACATGGATCTTTGAAGTTCTCAGCAGGTGGAAGATCCCCTACATTCCTGTATTGTAAGACAACTCTGTCCCTGCTTTTCATTAAATTTAGATTGAGGGAACAGTGTATTCTTAGGGTTAATAAAATGTTTAAATTGGGTTAGGAATCATTCTGCGGGATGAATAATGGTATTGGGAACCTGCGATATTTATAAAAATATAGAGGTTAAATATATGAATAAAAACAGAAATCTAGGTAATTTTGAAGCCTAGAGGGCATTGGGCCCTTGATTGGGATACTTAACTTTGATTTACATTGTGCACAGATGTCTCAGAAAAATAGATATATAATGGCATAGAACCTTGTACCTTGGATGATTGAATGTCGAAGAGAACATCCAGTCAAAAACGGGTAGTCGGTAGGATTAGGTAGATAGTAGGTTTAGGAAAAAGTGTCAATATAGGATTTGGAATATATGTTCTATCGCAATAGTGTTTTGGTTAGAGAGTGAAAGTAAACATAACTTCATGTGAAGGGTCAGTCACAATGATGAACTGGGGAAAATATGTAGGAAACCACATATCAATAGAGACATAATGAAATCAGGCAAAGTATAAAGTGAGTGATATGATTAGGCATTTTCAACAGGGTAGAGTTTGAATATATAATCTTTGGAAGAAACAAATATGTAGTCACCAACAGGATTGATAATTGAGAGGATTAGGCAACATGGACAGGAATGTTTTTAGTAATCCATGTTCACTTTCCATTCAGACTCCGGTACAATCATAAGTGTGACATTTACTTTTTGTGTCCCGAATATTACTGTGATAAAATGTGTATGTAGATCTGGTGACATGAGTATTTCTTACACCATTTCTGGCAGTAATATTTAGAAGACATATACATAAGTATTGGTTGTACAAAGAGGTGTGCCCTGTGTCTATGAATATAGAGATAATGCATGAATTGACCACAGTGTGAATAAATAATATAGCTGATTCCACTTTAAATAATGGATGGAATTGATATCTGAAAATATTTAAGATATCTTATATTGATATAAAATCATTCATTCCAACCAGTTATACATCTATTGTTAATATTAGTGTTATTGTTTATCATGAACGGTGTCTGAGTTTCGCTTCAAAAATGATTATGAAAATTGAAAATAATGTGTTTTGTAAAGAAGTCTCATGAAAAGACCAGTCAAGAAACATGGATGAATACATGTGTTCTGAAGAAGGAATTGACTGAAAGTGAAACAAATGCCTATAAATTTGCGAAACTGTGGATGAAAAATATATCCTATGATGTGCATAAACTGAAGAAATCATAATGTACCAGTGTTGAATAAAAATGAACGTCAAAACACACAGCATGTCCCATTGGAATCTACTCGCATTGATGTTAAACTGGGTCAGTTACTGTAGAAATATTAGGATTTGTATGCAACATTCACTGAAGTTAGTTTTCACTAGTAGGAAAAAATATGTATTTCAGGTGGATGAATATTTCTGAGAATAATCATGTGAAAATTTGATTATAAATCCACATACATGAATATGAATGAATTTAGGAAGTGTGTAATAAGACAAATATATTTCATATTTTGAAAAATCTGGAGACTGTATATATATATATATATATATATATATATATATATATATATATACACACACACACAGACATTAAAAAGTAGCAATATATATGCCAATCGAAATTCACCATGAAATATAAATCATCCAAAATGCAAAAATATTTATTTTACTGAACATGGATTTATGTATAATGTTGTTCATCTAGGAAGCTCACCCATAGGTTTAATTTTCTGTTCCAACAGTGTTTAGGAGCTGTGATGTCTTCTCGCAATTTGTATCTGCCAAGTAAGCCACCTCACAAGATTGTACGAGTGGTACCAGGTAGGATTCTGTATGTGCATATAAAAATACATGTGCTGAATATGCTACGGAGAAAGGGAGACACGAATTCATACATTTGTTTACTTTAAAAACACATGGAGAACTCTTTCAATAAAAAAATTAACTAGTTTATACCTTCTACCCAATATAATGC
This sequence comes from Callospermophilus lateralis, assembly GCF_048772815.1. Classification (NCBI taxonomy): domain Eukaryota; kingdom Metazoa; phylum Chordata; class Mammalia; order Rodentia; family Sciuridae; genus Callospermophilus; species Callospermophilus lateralis. The sequence continues at coordinate 61,354 of NW_027512903.1, forward strand.
AAAAGACAATTCCAACTACACACCATGCCTTCTCTGAACTGCTTGTATTTCTATTCCATTTGGGTTATTTTACTCCACCATATTAGGATTAGTAGTCAGAGTCTAATAGGGTATATGTTAGTGTCAGGGATTTAGTATTCTGAATGGAAAATTGGAAAATGAATCCAATGTGTATGCAAATATGTGCTACACAAAATTTTTCCCACTCTCATCCAGAACAATGCCTTGACAATACTTTCACCCCAAGTAAGACACAATTAGGGAAAAAGAGTTAGGAATTCTGAGAATACAAATCTGGAATGGAATATGATCAGGAGTTCACAAACTTGGAGGTGGTAGAGGAGTTTCCAAAAGTAAGGGACAGGGTCAAAACTCTCCATATAACAAGATGCCTTTACAAATAAGGGTCTGCTGGCTGCATCCTGTCAGTCACAAGGCATTTGGAAGCCAATGGCAGATCGAAATGGCCCCAGCGCATATTTTGTGTCACACACCTGCCCAACATTGCTCTAGGCCCACTGCTCAGCAGGCTCCAACTTACTGGCATATCTGATCTACACCATTTTCATGAAACCCAGTCAATCAAGGCACTGTCTGGTATACTCATGATCAGCAACAGGACATCCAAAGTTTCTCCAGTGCCACCTGGTCATGGGAATTTCAAAAATTTCATGGTATTTATCTAGCCATTTTTCAAGGATGAAGTTGGAGGCACTATGGGTTTCAATTAATTCAGGAACCATTAAATGGTGAGGAAGCTCATTTCAATGAATGCTCTGAAGAACTCTCACAGGCAAGTCTTCCCAAAGAGTGGCCAAAAGGTCACATGAAGCCAGACCCATTGAGGTCTACAATGTGAGTTCCATGTGTGTTTTGACTCTCAACTATGGCTGCCAAGTCTTTAAAAATAAAATCATGTTATATCCTGGCTGAGATTCCCAGTGCTCTGTGGAAATCCACACTGGCCTTAGATCTCAGTTTCCAAGGGTCACTCTCATGCGTGGCCTAATAAAATCCCGACAAAATTCATGGCAATACTGCTCTGAGGTCAGTTCCAGAACTCAGTCTCTAATGGGAGTCACACCAGAGTTCAAGCCCAGGTGGACCCAGTCATCTCTTCCAACCACGATACAAATGTCCACAATTAAAACCAAAACACTCCCACATGGCCCTCATCTTCTTCCATATAGACACTAATCATTACCTCTGGTAGCAGGTTTCCATGAGGGGCGCAGCCCACAACAGTGTCCAAAATAAGCTCCCTTTTTCCCTCATTTTCCTAAAGTCTGTGTGGCCTAGACACCCTTCCTGTTAACCAAGAGTGATCAAATAGGCATGCCGTTAATGCTGCTTTGCTTCTCCAATTTGAGGCCTAATTACTGTGCGGTTTAGATTCTTTATGTGAATTGGAATCATGAGAAAACCAATGCACCTATAGGCTAGCCTCTACAGGGCTTTAAATATCTCATTTGACCCAAAGTATCACTATTCTCACTTAATGGAGGTCAGGAACTTTACATAGAAAGGCGAGAGACTTCATCTACAATATCTGCTCTTTTAGCCATTTTTGTATTGGATGCACACATGAGATATTTCTTTGGATCCATCTAGTGCTGAGAATCTAAGCCACAGCCTCACACAGTGCCAAGAGGCGGATTCAGACACATCCCTTTCCAAAGCAATTAAGCACAGAGCCACAGGTGATGCCCATTCATTTCAATTTGAGAACTCTTTTCTTCAGGCTTCACAAAGGGGAGGCCTGAGGCAGAGACCTTCCTGACATTCAGGGCAATAAAACAATAGGTAAGCAAAAGGCACAAAGCAGGCTTTCTCCACTGAGACTTTACTGGTCATACTGATATCTGAGTTTTCTAAGAAGCTCGTCATTCCCTTCAGGTATCCAGTACATGTCCATGTCACAGAGCTTGGAGGTGGTACATATCTTGGACACAAAAGCATGAGCCTATTCTTTAGAGAGTCCAGAATTCAGGAAGAAAACAGGAACTTTGGAGGATAGCAGATGTTGCCCATCCATAAGTCAAGCAGCAGTCCATTCATAAATTGGGCAGTATGAAGGCTGGCAAGCTTTCTACTAGACAGGACACATCCATTGATGCATTCTCTCTTCTTATGTCTACAACCACGAACACCGTTTTATATACAGACATAAAAACACTCGCCTTGTCAAAGTACTTACCAGAAAGAGTTCACTCAATCCAAACAAACCGCCTTTGATACCTATTCTCAGAACAAGTGAAAACCACAAACCTACACCTACACCCATAAAGGCACCTCCTTTCCCTAAGTAATTTTGAGACTATTTGGAGTGTCCTCTGACTAGTGGGCCACAGTATGTTCCCTTTAAATGGCATGTTCTCTCTCAGATCTGTCCTCCTTAGCCAACTCTGTAAAGTTGTCAGGAGCCAGCATTGAGCAACTACCTTTTTCTCAGGAAAGGCCCCTCTTCAGAGCTCTCTTGGCATTTTGCCATCCTCACATCAGTAGGTACCAAGAAAGACTGACTCTGTCTTTGGTAAATCCAAACAAGTGAGACCACTGGGACTGGGACTGGGACTGGCTCTGTGTGCCTGGCTTCCTGGATCCCAAGTTCAGATAGTTCCATCAACAAGGAAGTGAGGTGAGGTCAATTCCTTCAGGAACTGAATGAGGTCACTGCCTTGGCAACCACTTTGTCCTAACATTTGCTTCCAAGGGTCCCATGAGATGCAGGCTGCCCCTACTACCTGTGACAGTTTCACAAGTTAGAATGGTATATCAACCATAGGCACCCGGGAACAACTCTCCAAGCAGGCCTGGTTTGGTCCATCTTCTCTACATTAATATTTGAGAGCCTGATTCAGACACAACCCTTCATACTGACCAGGTTGTTTTCCATGGAAGATGACTTTTGCTCTCTCAGGTCCTTCATAGCTGCCTACATCTTCTCCAGTGATCATATCTGCATGGATCTTTGAGGTTCTCAGCAGATGAACAATCCCCTACATTCCTGTATTGTAATACCAACTCTGTGCCTGCTCTTCTGTAAAGTTAGATTGAGGGAAGAGTGTATGGTTATGTTTAATAACATGTTTGATATGGGTTAGGAATTATTCTGCTGGATGAATAATGGTATTGGGAACCTGAGATATTTATAAGAATATAGAGTTGGAATATTGTAATGGTCGGGCAGGCATAGGAGAAAGAGACCACCAAGAGACTGTCTCATGCAACAACAAAGGGTTTATTGAGGGTCCAGCATGCTGGGGCTCAGAGCTCACTTGAATAGAGCAGAGAGTCCTGAGAAGAGCTTACACAGAGCTTATATACTTTCCTTGGAGAGGGCAGGGAGGGAAATTTATTGATGCGTCAGGGAGAGTGGGCAGTTTGCTTTCAACGGGATGATGGAGTACATTCTGAAGTTTGGCAGTTGGGGACAGCACATTCTGGGAACAAGATTAGCAAACAGTTCTCAAGATTTCAACAGTGTTTTATTAAGCATACAGAAAAATAGGAAGTGACAAGTACCTATTTTATTAACTTTTTATTCCCCAATTCTTCTTCTGGTTACTTTTAATCATGAAAGTGATCATTGAAGGGTGTCACATTTTATGTCTCCTAGTGGGGTATATTGTTGTCTGATTACCATAAGTTTAAATTGTCCAATTTGAGCTTCGAGAAAGGAAACTACATGGTTGAGCCAACAGGGTCCTACAGTTAGCAATAATATGAGGATTATTAATGGACAGGCCTGGGCTGATGAAAGCATAGTTAACCAGAGGGACTGTGTGAACCAAGACTCAAACCACCCTTTTTGGGCCTCTCTCTCTCGTTGACACTCTTAAAGGCATTTTCTTAATATACTCATAGGTTCTTATACAACTCCAGTATGGTCGGCATAAAAACAACCTTCTTCCCTCAATGCAGCACAAAGTCCCCCTTCTCTCATGAAGAGAAGGTTTAACCCTCGCCTGTTCTGTAAAACAAATTCAGAGAGAGAGGTTAAACATTCCTGTAAAGCTGTGATGGAGGTTTTATTATCTTTAATTTTTGGTCTATTGCTGCTTGTAATTGGGTCATTTGTTGTGTCCCATGGACTAGGGTTCCTGTGCTCACTCCTGCAGCAACTCCTATTCCTAATAGGATGGCGAAAGTGAGAGATACAGGTTCCCGGTGGAAACAGGTTGTATGCCCTCCGATTTGATCTTTAAATGAACATGCATCATCCTAGAACACTCTGGGAAACATCTGCACCATTACATAATTAATCACATCTGTTGACCATTTCATGAAAACATAAACAATGTTTAAGTATATAGAATTATACTGTTGTAGGTACGGAAAAGGAAAGGAATCTAAGATAGCACCGAAGACAGGGAAACAGCCCTATTTGGTTGCAAACGGATTTAGAGGGTATTGCTTCTGTTGTAATCAATTAATCTTCTGAACCCCAAGTTTAGGTAGTTTCAGAATTTGTACCCAACATGTAAGGGAAGGGGCTCAGAAGTTCACAGTCTGCAGAAGTTCACAAAAAGCAGTTTTTGTTTCTGTTATTTTTTCCTCTGTTCTCGGCAAATTAACTTTTCAAGGACACTGGGACAGGGAGAGCTTTTTTTTTTCTCTTTTTTTTCTCCCTGCCAGCTGTTACCATGGAGCCTAGTTGGTAACTTCTTTACTTAGAATTGTAGCCATCTCTGTGAATCCCCAGCTCAAGGCCAGAGGCCTTGTTCACTTATTTTGTGAAAAACTCGTAAGGGGGTGTCTAGCTTAGGAGTGCTGATTTTTCCAGCCACTGGCCAAGTAGAACAGGGCGACATGAAAACACGGAGTTTATCTACATTGAATTCTTTTATAGGGACTCTTTTGCTGAAAGTCCTAAAGTCAGCAATGGTGAAGACTTCTGGAGAAGGTCATATAAGACTTTTCTGTGGGCCTGGTGAAGAGGGGCAAGACGTGGAAAGCAAGGCTGAGAGCAGCTCCGTTTATCTGACAATTAGGAAGGAGAGATGTAAAAGAATATTGGGAAAGGGGTTTGTGATTTTCCTGGCAACAAAAACTTGAGCAGTAGAACAGGTAGAGCAGAGGGGACGACAGGAGTGAGTATCCCAAAAAGCCTGTGAGGGACTTTAAATTCTTAGTCACCTGTTTTCAGTGATGACAAGGCAACTTTAAAGGTCACTTTCATTACATCTTGGATAGTGGTCTGAGGGATCTCCTCAGCTGGTTTGAGCTTTGGGTTAGCTGGTAAGAGGACCTGATGGGACCTGCTCTGGGCACTTACTGGAGAAAAGAGGACTGAGTGGGTGGAGGGGTACCTCAGTACCTGATACCTCAGCAAGGGCGCAATGGTCTGAGAACCGGCCGAGGTTTGGTTTTTTGATCTAGTAAATGGAGGGGAGAAATCAGGTTGCTGAGGTAGGAGTGAAAGCAGAGAGTCTGGAGCAGAAGGCTGAGGGTTAGGATCTTTTGGAGAAGCATAGTTCAGGACGTGAGTGAAGGAGGGAAAAGGTCTTCACATAGGGGAATCTCCTTCCACCCTTTTGATCACTTGTAGAAGTTAAAAATGTCATGCATAATTTGAGGATCTAGAGAGCCTTCTAGGGTCCATCGGTTTTGGTTGTCTAATTGGTAATATGGCCAATGCTGTGTACTGAATTTGATGGGGAGTTTGGGTTCCACCAGGCAGTCCCTGTATGCTACCATCCCCATGACTTACAGAAGAAGTTGGCTTTTTCCCCTCACAGCCGTGGCTCTTTGTGGCTTTGATAGTCTGCCATGCAAACATAGTAATCTGGGCTAGCCAACCTGCATCTTGCTCGCGTGTCCCTACATCCATAATGTTTGTTTCCATTATCGATGATACAGAAGGTATTTAATAGAATTTTAGTGGGATCCACTTTATCAGATATATCCCAATAGGAAAAACCTATAGCCAGCTGACAAATGTCTGGGTGGAGAGATGGCCACCAGGTCCCTATGGGGGCTGTAAGCGAGATAGACCATACTTCTTCTCTAGTAGGATTTGTGATCAGCCATCGCTGATGAACCACCTGATGAGGTTTAGGACTACTGGTGGCCAAGGGGAGAGTCTATAGCCTTATTTATATGGTGAATACACAATTTGAAAGGGTTACTAGTCATTTCCAGTTTCCAGCAAGAGTCTGGACAGAGCGCAGGCTTGAGATGAGAGGCATGGATCCAGGAATTGATTCCGTATACATTTACTGATGTAGGTGTTATAAGTAGTACCTGGTATGTTCCTTTCCATCGGGGTTCCAGGAATGAAACCTGATGTCTTCTTATGTAGATGAAGTCTCTTAAATTATATTGAAGTGGAGTCCCCTTGTCCCCAGTTTGGTAGGCCGTGGCCAGCTGTTTGAACAGATATCAATGAGTTCTTTCAAGAGCTTTAAGTCTGTCAAGCTAGGGGGTGTGGAAGGGATCCTTAGGTCTTAGAGTTGGGGTTAGGTCCCTTACTGGAGGAAGGGCACCATAGAGAATTTCACAGGTGGTGAGGTTACACAAAGAAACAGAGGGAGTATTTCTTGCATGAAACAGTGCATAAGGCAGGAGCATAGTCCAATCTTTTATGCAGGTCTCTAAGATTAATTTCGTAAAGGTCTATTTAATTGTTCTATTTATTTTTTCTACCTGTCCTGAGTTCTGGGGTCTATAAGCATAATGTAACTACCAATTAATAACCAGGGTACTGGTTAACCTATTCTCAGAACATGAGACAAAACCAGAATCCCACACCCACACCCACAAAGGCACCTGCTTCCCCCAAGTACATCTGTGACTATCTGGAGTATTCTCTGACTGGTGGATCATACTATGTTCCCCAAAAATAGCCTGTCTTGTCTCAGATCTGGTCTTCGTGGCCAACTCTGTGAAGATTTCAGGAGCCAGCATGAGCCACTACCTGCTTTCTCAGGAAAGGCCCCTCTTCAGAGCTCTTCTGGCATTTGGCCATGCCCACATCAGTAGGTACCATGAAAGACTGACTCTGTCCCTGGTAAATCCAAAGAAGTGAGCCCACTAGGAGTAGGACTGGGACTGGCAATGGGTGCCTGGCTTCATGGATCCCAAGTTCAGAGAGTTCCAACACCAAGGAAGTGACGTGAGGTCACTTCCTTCAGAAACTGAAAGAGGTCACTCCCTTGGCAACCACTTTGTCCTAACAGTTGCTTCCTATGGTCTCTTGAGATGGAGGATGCCCCTACTTCCTGTGACACTTTCACAAGTTAGAATGGTATATAAACCATAGGCACTCAGGAATAGCTCTCCACACAGGCCTGGTTTGATCCATCTTCTCTACATTAATAAGAGAGAGGCTGATTCAGATACAATCCTTTATCCTGACCAGGTTGTTTGCCATGGAAGATGACTTTTGCTCTCTCAAGTCCTTCATAGCTGCCTACATCTTCTCCAGGAATGATTTCTGCATGGACCTTTGAGTTTCTAAGCAGGTGGAAGATCCCCTACATTCCTGTATTGTAAGACCAACACTGTCCCCGCTCTTCTGTAAAGTTAGATTGAGGGAACAGTGTATGTTAGGGTTAATAACATGTTCAATTTGGGTTAGGAATCATTCTTCGGGATGAATAATAGTATTGGGAAACTCTCTCAGATCTGGTCTCCTTGGCCAACTCAGTGAAGTTTTCAGGAGCCAGTGGTGAGACACTGCCTGCTTTCTCATGGACTGGCCCTCTTCAGAGCTCTCCTGGCATTTGGCCATCCTCACATCAGTAGGTACCAAGAAAGTCTGACTCTGTCCTTGGTAAATACAAACATGTGAGCCCACTGGGACTGGGACTGGGACTGACTCTGGGTGCCTGGCTTCTTGGATCCCCAGTTCAGAGAGTTCCATCACCAAAGAAGTGAGGTAGGTCACTTCATTCAGAAACTGAATGAGGTCACTGCCTTGGCAAACACTTTGTCCTAAAAGTTGCTTCCTAGGTTCCCATGAGATGGAGCCTGCCCCTACTTACTGTGACACTTCAAGCTAAGAATTGTATATCAAAAATAGGCACCCGGGAACAGCTCTCCACACATGCCTGATTTGGTCCAACTACTCTACATTAAGAAGAGAGAGGCTGATTCAGACACATCCCTTCATTTTGACCTGGTTGTTTTCCATGGAAAATGAATTTTTCTCTCTCAGGTCCTCCATAGCTGTCAACATCTTCTCCAGGGATCATTTCTGTAAGGACCTTTGAGGTTCTCAGCAGGTGGAAGATCCCCTACATTCCTGTATTGTAAGACAAACTGTGTCCCTACTCTTTTGTAAAGTTATATTGATGGAAGAGTGTATGGTTAGGATTAATAACATATTCGATTTGAGTTAGGAATCATTCTGCAGGATGAATAATGGTATTGGGAATCTGCGATATTTACAAGAATAAATAGGTGAAATGTAAGTATGAAAACAGAAATCTAGGTAAGATTTGAAGCCCAGAAGGGAATTGGGCCTTTGATTGTGACACTTAGCTTTGAATTATGTTCTGCACAGATGTCTCAGATAAATCGATATAAAATGGCATAGGACCTTGTACCTTGGATGATTGAATGTCGAAGAGAATATCCAGTCAAAAGGGGACAGTAGGTGGATTAGGAAGATAGTAAGTAAGTTTAGAAAAAAGAGTGAGTATAGGAATTGGACCAAAAGTTCTTTAGCAACAGGGTTTCGGTTAGTGAGTGAATGTCAATGTCAGCACATGTGAAGAATGAGTCACAATGATGAACTGGGGAAAATATGTAGGAAAGCAGATATCTATAGAGACATTATGAAATCAGACAAAGTATAAAGTGAGTGATAGTATTAGATATTTTCAACAGGGTTGAATTTGAATATATAATCTTAGGAAGAAACAAATATGTAATCATTAATAGGATTGACATTTGAGAGCATTAGCCAAATTGGACATGGATTTTTTTAGTAATCCATGTTTACATTCCATTTAGTCTTTGGTACAATCATAAGTGTGAACTTTGCATTTTGTGTCCAGAATATTACTGTGATAAAATGTATATGTAGATCAGTTGACAGAGTATTTCTTCCACCATTTCTGGGAGCAATATTTTGAAGACATATAAATTAATATTGGGGGTACAGAGAGGTGTACCCTGTGTCTATGTATGTAGAGATAATGCATGAAGAGACCATACTGTGAATAAATAATATAACTGATTACACTTTAAATAATCGATTGAATTTATATCTGAAAATATGCAGAAAATCTTATATTGATATACAATCATTAATTCCAACCAATTATACATATAATGGTAATATTACTTTAATGGTATATCAAGACGGGTGTGTGAGATTTGCTTCAAAGCGATAATGGAAATTGAAAATAATGTGTTTGGAAAGAAGTCTCATGAAACGAGCAGTCAAGAAACATTAAGGAATACATGTGTTCTGAATCAGGAAGTGATTGAAAGTGAAACAAATGCCTATCAATTTGATAAATTGTGGATGAAATATTTATCCTATGATGTGCATTAACTGAAGAAATAGTAATGTACCAGAGTTGAATAAAAATGAACGTCAAAATACACTTCATGTCCCATAGGAATCTATACACATTGATGTTAAACTGGGTGAGTTACTGTAGAAATATTAGGATTTGTGTGCACCATTCACTGAAGTTTGTTTTCAGTACTAGGAAACAAATATGTATTTCAGGTGGATGAGTATTTCTGATAATAATCTTGTGAAAAGTTGATCATAAATCCACATATATGAATATGAATGAATTTAGGGAGTGTATAATAAGACACATATATTTCATATTTTGAAAAATCTGGAGAGTATATATATATATATATATATATATATATATATATATATATATATAAAACACACACACACAGACATTAAAAAGTAGCAATGTATATGGCAATCTAAATTAATCATGAAATATATATCATCCACAGATCCAAAAATATTCATTTTACTGAACATGGGTTTATGTATAATGTTGTTCAACTAGGAAGCTCACCCATAGGTTGAATTTTCAGTTCCAACAGCGTTTAGAATGAGTGATCTATTCTCACAAATTGTATCTGCCAATTCATCCACCTCACAAGAATGTACGTGTGGTACCAGGTAGGATTTGATATGTGCATATAAAAATACATGTGCTGAATAGGCTACAGAGAAAGGGAGACAGGAATTCAAATATTTGTTAACTTTCAAAACACATGGAGAACTATTTAAATTGAAAATTTGCTAGATTTATAACTCCTACACTACATAATGCAAAAGGCAAGTCCAACTATGCACCATGCCTGCTCTGAACTGCTTGTATTTCTATTTTGTTGGGGTAATTTATCTCCATCATATTTGCATTAGTAGTCAGAGTCCAGTAGGGTAGGTTTTAGTGTCAGGGATTAAGTATTTCGAATGAAAAATTAGATAATGAATCCAATGTGTATGCAAAAAATCTTCCCATTCTCATCCAGAACAATGCCTTGACATTACATTCGCCCCAAGTAATACACAATTAGAGGAGAAGAGTTAGAAAATCTGTGAATACATATCTGGAATGGAAAATGCTCAGGAGTTCACAAGCTTGGATGTGGAAGGGGAGTTTCCAAAAGTAAGGGACAGGGTTGATAGACCCAACCTGATCATTTATTAAAATTGGGAGCCCACTTGCCAGAAACCCATGAAAAGATAATTTTGGCTTTATTATAAATTACTGCAAATTCTGAACCTGCTTGGAATGTTTGCCCATGCCTTAAACTCACCCATGCCTGGCTCTCTGACCAGATTGCAGCCCTCTCTGAAACTTTAGTGACACCTCATAAATATTTTCTTTCCCTGGCCAGACAACGAGTCTCTGAGGCTCTAATGGTCCTCATAATTTCTGATGTTGGGGTGAGCTTAAAAAAAATGTAAACTACCGTTAGTGTGATGCTTGTTAAAGTTCTGTTATCTGTAACCCCCTTTTTGTGCATCTTTCTGGGCTATATAGCTGGGCTATAGGAAAGGTGGGTTTGCTGTCTTGCTTCCGCCATTTTGGGAGGGAGAGGTAGCCTTTCCCTTTGAAATAATTAGCTTGCCTTAATTTGATTTTACTAGGAGTCAGTGGTCTTTACATGCGTTCCTGGTCTAATATTTTGGAGTTCCCCAGTGAGATGACCCTGCCGGACAAGATCACAAGACCAGACTGCTGTAAATTCTGAAGTTGGCCTTCCTTCCAGGGCTCCAAGCTTGAGAGCAACTCTAGGGTTTGTGCAACTTGAGATGGTCCAAGGCCTTGGAGTTAGCCTTCAGTTCAGGGAGCACTGCAGTGAACCACCGCATTAAAACTATTAGCAAGCACCTGGTGGAGGAGGCATCCATAGGTAATTGGTGCCTTTATAACATCTGATATCCGGTTAAGGGAGATCTCTTCTGATGACAGAGAGGTGGACTGAGGAGGCTCACATATACTCCTGTCTGGGACAGTAACAAGAATCATTCTGTCATCTGTTCTGTTCTCTAGGGAATTCATCTGGAAGGGTAGAGAGGTGCCAACGGGCACGCATGCGCTCCTACGGGGAGCTTTAGGAAGACATTGCATTGCTCCTCTGTTTTCCTGTTTCGGCGCCGGATTTCTGTTTTTTTTTTTTTTTTTTTTTTTTTGTTGTTGTTTTGTTCTGTGTTCTATATGTTTTTTGTTTGTTTGTTTTTGTGCATTTTGTTGTGTGATTTCTGTGGTGAAAACTTAAGGATATCGGACATGAAAATAAAGCAAGTAAGCCTGACACCCTTTGGACTGAGTTTAAAGGAACTGCAATGAACTTTACACCTGTTTGTTAAGCAGTATGAGAGAAGCCCCTAGCTGGCTGCCTGGAGCACACTCACTGCAGAGGGCAGTGCCTGCGGGGGACCTAAGAACTGAGTATCTCCCAGGTTAATAAGTGAAACTCCTTTAAAATCCCTTGTCCCTCCAGATAAAGAGAGTCACAACCTTTTGGCAGAGTCCCTGTGTTTATCTTTGTTAGCAAAGCAATAAACCTTCGTTTTTCTTTTTCTCAAAACCCTGTCCTCATTTTTAAATTGGCATTAATTGGCTTCAAGTTCGGGAACCCAACTTTAAGTTACAAATTTTGATAACCCACCAGCACCCTGGAACTTTTTGAGAGCTGACTACAGAAATGTTAGGAGATGGAGCATGCTTGTGGTGGAACTGAACCAGAGGAGCAAATCCTGTAAGTAAAAGGAGGGACTGAGGGACTCCCAGCAGCTGCTGAAGCCTTATTTTTTCAGAGAATTCCCTAGGTCTTTCCCTGCAATTTAACGATAATGCCACCTCTGTCATCTTAAAAAAGAGGGAAAAAAAGGGGACACTAAATGCAGGAAAGTCACTATGGAGACCCTTGATTTTACATTTCAGGATGCTCCTCTGTGAAAACATCTGGTCCCCTTGTGGGGACATCTGTGGTGCAACTGGTGTAGGAGATTTTTCTCTTATCTGCTCTGTTTTAAAGGCTTCTGTCTGTCAGTCATAGTCTGAAGCTCCTTTCTGTCTGTCGTGTGTCTTTGTTTCTGGCACTTTAAGACATGTGCAATAATGTGTTGATATTATATATTGTTTCTTGGGAATGATTTTACCTGAATGTGTGTCTAAATGATGATGTTTTATTGTAACAATCTGGTAGCTTATTGGGTTTTTGAAGCATTGCAGAATCTTGCCGTTAAAAGTCAGATTCAGATAATTGTTTAGTTTATGATTTCAGATAATTCATGCCAGAGAACTTAAATACTTAGGATGGAAAACTGAAGAACTCTACTTCCAAGTTGGCAAGAAATTTTCCAATCATTCAGTCTTTTTTTTTTCACCAATTTTTAATTGGGTAGCCTGGGAAAATGTCACTGTGTGTACCAGTGCATTAATTTGGACAAGGATAGTAAATCATAGTATGGTATCTGTTGACAAGACAAGATGTAAAGATATAAAATTTTGTAAATTTTGTCTTAAACTTGTATCAAAATTTTCAACATCCTATCTGGAAAATTATGGTTAAAATGCGTTAGGCCTGAGGTGTCTGCTCAGAATAGCAGTTTTTTCCTGCTCCTTCCAGACCTCAGCCAGGACTTAGATTGAAATGCAAATGAAAGAAGCCTGCAAGATCAGTAGGAGACTGATATGAGGCTTAAGGAAAAAAAAAGTAAATAGTATGGTATTTACTAATTACTGGTCAGTTATTTTTTCTAGGACTCTTATTTTTTTCCTTAGATCCTTTAATTTTTCTAACTCATAATTTTGATCCTACAGGCCTAGGTTAATGTTTTTCTGATCAGTTCTATCTTTGACCAACTGTGGAGTTTTTAAAACATGGCAATGGAGATTTCACCTGCAAAAAGCTACAAGGCCTTTACTATTATTATGTGTGCACACTTTTGTTATTTGTTGTATGTCTATATATATATATATATATATATATATATTCTTAATCATATATATGATACAGAAATTAACATATATAAGGAGCGCTCATAATAAAAAAAGCACTCATAAAAACAAATTTTAAGGGATGCCCTCTCTCACCACTTCGGTTCAACATAGTTCTCGAATCACTGGCCAGAGCAATTAGACAGACGAAAGAAATTAAAGGCATAAAAATAGGAAAAGAACTCAAATTATCACTATTTGCAGATGACATGATTCTATACCTAGCAGACCCAAAAGGGTCTACAAAGAAACTACTAGAGCTAATAAATGAATTCAGCAAAGTGGCAGGATATAATATCAACACACATAAATCAAAGACATTCCTGTATATCAGCCACAAATCCTCTGAAATGGAAATGAGGACAACCACCCCATTCACAATATCCTCAAATAAAATAAAATACTTGGGAATCAACCTAATAAAAGAGGTGAAAGACTTATACAATGAAAACTACAGAAACCTAAAGAGAGAAATAGAAGAAGATCTTAGAAGATGGAAAAATATACCCTGTTCATGGATAGGTAGAACTAACATCATCAAAATGGCGATATTACCAAAAGTTCTCTATAGGTTTAATGCAATGCCAATCAAAATCCCAACGGCATTTCTTGTAGAAATAGAGAAAGCAATCATAAAATTCATATGGAAAAATAAAAGACCCAGAATAGCAAAAACAATGCTAAGCAGGAAGTGTGAATCAGGCGGGATAGCTATACCAGACTTCAAACTATACTACAGAGCAATAGTAACAAAAACAGCAGGGTACTGGTACCAAAACAGGTGGGTGGACCAATGGTACAGAATAGAGGACACAGAAACCAATCCACAAAACTACAACTATCTTATATTCGATAAAGGGGCTAAAAGCATGCAATTGAAGAAGGATAGCATCTTCAACAAATGGTGTTGGGAAAACTGGAAATCCATATGCAACAAAATGAAACTGAATCCCTTTCTCTTGCCATGCACAAAAGTTAACTCAAAGTGGATCAAGGAACTTGATATCAAATCAGAGACATGGCGTCTGATAGAAGAAAAAGTTGGCTATGATCTACATACTGTGGGATTGGGCTCCAAATTCCTCAATAGGACACCCATAGCACAAGTGTTAATAACTAGAATCAACAAATGGGACTTACTCAAACTAAAAAGTTTTTTCTCAGCAAAAGAAAGAATAAGAGAGGTAAATAGGGATCCTACGTCCTGGGAACAAATCTTTACTCCTCACACTTCACACAGAGCCCTAATATCGAGAATATACAAAGAACTCAAAAAATTAGACAATAAGATAACAAATAACCCAATCAACAAATGGGCCAAGGGCCTGAATAGAAATTTCTCAGAGGAGGACATACAATCAATCAACAAGTATATGAAAAAATGCTCACCATCTCTAGCAGTCAGAGAAATGCAAATCAAAACCACCCTAAGATACCATCTTACTCCAGTAAGATTAGCAGCCATTAGGAAGTCAAACAACAACAAGTGCTGGCGAGGATGTGGGGAAAAGGGTACTCTTGTACATTGCTGGTGGGACTGAAAATTGGTGCGGCCAATTTGGAAAGCAGTATGGAGATTTCTTGGAAAGCTGGGAATAAAACCACCATTTGATCCAGCTATTCCCCTACTCGGTCTATTCCCAAAAGACCTAAAAAGAGCACACTATAGGGACACTGCTACATCCATGTTCATAGCAGCACAATTCACAATAGCAAGACTGTGGAAGCAAAACCTAGATGCCATTCAATAGACGAATGGATAAAAAATATGTGGCATTTTTACACAATGGAGTATTACTCTGCATTAAGAAATGACAAAATCATAGAATTTGGAGAGAAATGGATGGCATTAGAGCAGATTATGCTAAGTGAAGCTAGCCAATCCCTCAAAAACAAATGCCAAATGTCTTCCTTGATATAAGGAGAGTAACTAAGAACAGAGTAGGGACGAAGAGCATGAGAAGAAGATTAATATTAAACAGGGATGAGAGGTGGGTGGGAAAGGGAGAGAGAAGGGAAATTTCCTGTAAATGGAAGGAGACCCTCAGGGGTATACAAAATTACATACAAGAGGAAGTGAGGGGAAAGGAGGAAAAATATGAGGGGGGAGAAATGAATTACAGTAGAGGGGGTAGAGAGAGAAGAGGGGAGGGGATGGGGGAGTGGGGATAGTAGAGGATAGGAAAGGCAGCAGAATACAACAGACACCAGAATGGCAATATGTAAATCAATGATTGTGCAACTGATGTGATTCTGCAATCTGTATATGGGGTAAAAACGGGAGTTCATATCCCACTTGAATCAAGTGTGAAATATAATATATCAAGAACTATGTAATGTTTTGAACAACCTACAATAAAAATTAATTTAAAAAAAGTGGATCCAAAGATCTTTAATTCACGTGATTAAAATTGTTCAATTTAAATTGCATAAACAGATAAAAATAAATGTTTTTAAATTTAAGCTTACAAGTTTTTATAGGTGTTCAAAAATCTAGTAAAATATTAATATCTACAAAATGTCTAAAATGCCTTGATTCTAGGACTTTTCCTTCAACAAAAAAATGGTTTACACTGTTCAATACATTTGTCTAATATTTTAATAAATAAGTAAAGTAAATTTGATGTGGAATTTCTCATTCTTGAGTACATTTGTTAGATACCCGATTGATTTACTAAGGTCTGTATCAGATTGTAAAAATCAGTCATGTGTTAAAGAGACAAAAATTTCTGAAAACATAAGTTTACCCATAACATTGTGTTTATTAAGTTTTATTTTTTCTAGAGCAAGCAACCATAAAAATTAAACAACTGATTAAATAAGAACTGTTATTTTAGAGCACTCTACTGCCATTTCTTTAAAAGCTAAACTTGGTTAATCTAGAAATATCAATGTAATATTGATGCTATTAATGTGCTCATATCTTCCAGGTATACAAGTCTGTAAGTTAGAAACATTTAAAGAGCATTATATCAAGCTGGTATTCTGAAGTTGTATGGTAATAAAAATGTACTGGGGATTTATTTACCTGTTATCAATAAGATATGTAAAGTTTTATGTTACTTTTTTCATTGGGGAACAATTTAAATGTATTTTTAAGTTAATCAGAGCCTAATATATGTAAAGGTTAAAATCTTTCAGCCTTTCTTTAATCCATGTTTTAAATGTGATTTCATATGATGTTAGATAATGTTAATGTGACCTCAAACAATTTATGTAAACTTTGTAAAATGATATTTAAAAAACAATGATCAGCTTTAGAACTAAAACACTTAATATTTATAAAGAGGCCTGCCTTACCTGAGATAAGGCTCTGTGTCCCATCTTACTACATGTGAGAATGACTACAAAAGGAGTAGGTCAGATTTTATTTCATTTAAAGTTATGTTCAAAAGTTCTTTTGTTTTTCTGTGAAGATTACTAGGATCTCAAACAGGGCATATAATGTATAACTCAGCGAAAAAATTCAGGGTAGCTATTACAGAAACTAAGTATTTTTACTCTTGTTAAAAAATTTTATTTTTAAGTTGCTTATAAGTGATCTAAAGATTCCCTGTTAGTCTTTTACAGAAGTGTTGCTTTAATAACACAACATGGGTTAATTTAAGATAATAAGTCATCACCTACAAGACAGACAGAATAATACATATCCCAATTAATGAAAAGATAAATAATAATTAAGTTATAGATATTAAAGCCCAGTATTCTCAATATAAGGCTGTTAAAATTTATTTGCTGGATGTTTAAGATTAGGATTTAAAATTAAAGTTAAATGAATCGGCCAAGAAAACAAATATTAATATTTTAAGGTATACACTTTATGTTAGCCTCCCAAAATAAGTAAGACTGGAGGTTACAAAGAAGGATTCTCAGACAGGAATGCCTGATAACTATAAAAAGAGACTATTAAGAGGAGCTGCCAGAGGCAGAAAATTTAGTTTAGGGCCTACAGATATTCCTAACCTACAGAGGTAGGCTTGGTGTTTGCTAGTATGATTATCCAGCCCTGAGTAACAGAATTAAAGGTTTCTCTATTAGACACAGAGGTCATACTAGAAAAAGGATTTTGCAAGATCAGATGACATTAAATTAATAAACTGTATCTTATGGGGAGGGACAACTGTAAAACAAAAAATTAAATATTAAGTTGACAGTCCTGATAACTGAGGATATTAAAGAATGGTGAGGGAACTTCTATACGGTGACATGTTCCAGCTGCTGCAACATTTATTCATTACTCTTGGTTTTTGTTACTCTCATAGAAGAACCCATTCCCAGATGACTTTACAACCTGTTCTTCCCCAACCAGACTTCAAACCAAGCTGAAATCTAAAAGGCAACTCATGTCCCTCAACTAAATTCTAAAAGGCAACTCATGTCCCTCATGCCATGACCCTTACGTCACCCTCTCTCAGCGCAGAAGAATCCAAAATGCGTGAGGCCTCCCTTCTTACAACAATGGAGCCAAAAATAAATAGACTATCAATATACGTAATTAATTAAGTCAGGTAAAATCAGGGAGACCCGTTTTGGGTGAGTTCTAGAAATTTGGAGACTGTTACCTGAGGGATTTAAATTTCCTCAGTGCACTTCCCTTAATCTATCAAAGATTTGAAAGGAACACATAAGAAAAGGGGGGAATGATAGGCCCAACCTGATCTTTTATTAAAATTGGGAGCCATCTTGCCACAAAGCCATGATAAGATAATTTTGGCTTTACTATAAATTACTGCAAATTCTGAACCTGCTTGGAATGCCTGCCCATGCCTTGAACTCACCCATATCTGGCTCTCTGACCAGATAGCAGCACTCTGTGAAACATTAGTGACACATCATAAATATTGGCCTTCCCTGGACAGACAATGACCATCTCTGAGGGTCTAATGGTCCTCACAAATTCTGATGTTGGGGCCAGCAAAAAAAAAAAAAAAAAAAAAAAAATATATATATATATATATATATATATATATATATATATATATATATATATATAAACTACCATTAGTGTGATGCTTGTCCGAGTTCTGTTATCTCTAACCCCCCTTTTGTGTAACTTTCTGGGCTTTAAAGCTGGGCTGTAGGTAAGTTGGGGTTGCTGTCTTGTTCCGGCCGTTTTGGGAGGGAGAGTTAGCCTGGCTGGTGAAAATAATAAGCTTAGTTTAATTTGATTTTAATTGGAGTCACTGGTCTTTTCTTGCATCCTTGTCTAACAGGTAAACACTCCACAAACATGGAGCTCTGCTGGCCTAACGACTTTTTGAGAAACTGCCTCTGAGGTTGGGCACTTGAAATATATGTTGTTTTCAGGAGCTTTAGCTTCCTTTGTTGTGAGACCATCAAAGCTGGCTCTGCATCTATGTGACCTGAAGAAATTGGTTTCTTATTTTCCAATGAAAATGAGGCAAAGTGCTGAATTCTCTCTTTGTAGGTAAACTGTGGCCACTGAAGGCTAAGTGTCTCCCTGTGTGGACTGTGTACCCATTTAGTCATCCTCCACTATTCATGGTGTTTCTTGCTGCTGCACTGGGAGTTTGGTATTTGCTCTATGAAATACAAGAAGTTCAACTGGGACACAGTTCTGAAGGTAGTTCTGTCACGTGTGGTCGGTCAGAGTCTGCAGGAGAATGCACCAACCAGGATTCTATCCCACATAGCTTGCCCACTTGAAGATAGCAACCTGATTCGGAACATTGCCCTGAAACCTCTCCATATAACAAGATGCCTTTACATATAAGGGTCTGCTGGCTGCACCATGTCAGCCACAAGCCATTTGGAAGTCAATGGTAGATCCAAATGGCCCCAACACAAATGTTTTATCCCACACCTGCACACCACAGTTCTGGGCCCAATACTCAGCAGGCTGCAACATACTGGCATTTCAGTTCTACACCATTTTCATGAAACCCAGTCAATCAAACCACTGTCTGGAACACTCCTGATCAGCAACAGGACATCCAAATGTTCTCCTCTGACACCTGGTTATGGGAATTTCAAAAATTTCTTGGTATTTATCTAGCATTTTTCACGGATGAAGTTGGAGGCACTGTAGGTTTCAATTCTTTCAAGAACCATTAAATGGTATGGAAGCTCATTTCAATGAAAGCTCTGGAGAATTCTCACAGTCAAGGCTTCCCAAAGAGTGGCCAAAAGATCACATGAACCCAGGCCCATTGAGGTCTAGAGTGTGAGGTCCATGTTTTTTTTGAATCTCATCTATGGCTGCCAAGTCTTTCATAATAAAATCATGTGATATCCTGGCTGAGATTCCCGATGCTCTGTGGAAAGCCACCCTGGGACTTGATCTCAGTTTCCAAGGGCGACTCTAATGCGTGGCCTCCTAAAATCCCAAGAGAACTCATGGCAATATTTCTCTGAGGTCAGTTTCAGAACTCAGTCTGTAAGGGGAATCACACCAGACTTCAAGCCCAGGTGGACCCAGTCATCTATTTCAACCACCACACAAATGACCACAATTAAAACCAAAACACTCCCACATGGCCCTCATCTTCTTCCATATAGACACTCATCATAACCTCTGGCTGGGGTTTCCCATGAGGGGCAAAGCTCACGACAGTGTCCAAAATAAGCTCCCTTACCCCTCATTTGCCTAAAATCAGGGTGGCCTGGACACCCTTCCTGTGAACCAGTAGTGATCAAATATGCCTGCCATTTGTACTGCCCAGCTTCTCAAATATGAGGCCTACTGACTGTTTGGTATAGATTTTTTATGTGAATTGGAGTCATGAGAAAACCCAAGCAATTACGGGCTAGCCTCTGCAGGGTTTTGAAGAACTCATTTGACCCAATGGATCCCTCTTCTCACTTGATGTAGGTCAGAAACCTTACAGAGGAAGGCGAGGGACTTCAACCACAATGACTGCCCTTTTGGCCATTTTGGTTTTGGAAGCACAAAAGGAATGTTTCTTTAGATCCATCAGGTGCTGAGAATCTAAGCCACAGCCTCACACAGGGCCAAGAGGCTGATTCAGACACATCCCTTTTGGAAGAAATTAAGCAAAGAGCCACAAGTTATGCCCATTCATTTCCATTTGAAAACTGTTTTCTTCAGGCTTCACAAAGGGTTGGCCTGAGGCAAAGACCTTCATGACATTCAGGGCAACAGAACATTATGTAAGAAAAGGCCCAAAGCAGGGTTTCTCCACTGAGATTTTACTGGTCACACTGATATCTGAGTTTTCTGAGATGCTCGCCATTCCCTTCAGCTATCCAGTACATGGCCATGTCACAGAGCTTGGAGGTGGTACATATCTTGGACTCAAAACCATGAGCCTGTTGTGGAGAGTGGCCAGAATTCAGGAAGAGTACAGGAACTTAGGAATATTGTAGGTGTTGCCCATCCATAAGGCAAGCCACAGTCCTTTCATAAATTGGGCAGGATGAATGCTGTTAAACTTTCTCCTGGAGAGGACAAATCCATTGATGCATTATCTTTTCTAATGTCTACAACCAGAGATACAGTGGGATACACAGATATAGAAACACTTGCCTTGTCAAACAACTTACTAGAAACAGTCCACTCAATACCAAACAAATAGCCTTTCCTACCTATCACGCCTTTCCTACTGTATCAACATACACTAGTTATTCATCACCCCCTGCCCCGGTTATTTTGCTGCAGTGGGACTGCTGCAGATGGTGGCCCATACAGGGAGCCCTGGGACACTTGGGGGTAAGTGACGAATAAAAGCTGCCCATCCATAGATAGGATGGGAGCAAATCTGCTCATCCCTAGGCAGATAGGGGGAGAGGAAAAACGGTCATTTCAAAAAATGGAGAAGATTGATACAGTATGATTGTGTCCTGTTTTATCTCAGTGTATTGTATTGTCTTTGTGATGAAAATAAGGAAGGGGTGAGAAGTAAATTGATAATCGAAAGAGGCACCCCAGTGGAAACAAGAGCAATTAGGGCATGTGTTGATGGAAGCCCAGGAAGTCTAATCAGAAAGAAAAAGAAAGTTAAGAAGAAGAAGGATTATCAGGAAAAAAGTTTCAGCAAAAGGCTGTTACTGAATACTTTTCGTTTCCGGAGTGTATGTGAATAGGCGCCTCGGCTGCCACATGCTCAAGCCAGTCACTGTGCAGCAAGGGCTTTTCAAGCAGTGGCAGCTGGCAATTCCCCGCCCCCAGCCTGGGGAGCGGGGCCCCGTGGCAGTTTGAGTCCTGGAAACTCCCCAGGGCCATCTGTGGCTGCCCAGGATGCTACAGCCAGCCATAGATGCTACTGGCTCCCTGATGTTTGGTCATTTTCAATGCCAATAACTAAGCTACAATGGTTCTCCCACACCCGGAAGATAATAAATAATAAGCACTATTAAGGCTTTTTTCAAATGTAAAAAAACCTTGAGATAATGTACTAAATTTTTCAGAAGGTTGTTTTCTTAGCACCTGTGGAATACTATAGGATTTTCTTTAGCCAGTGGTAGGAGTTCCTGCCTTCATCCCAGTGCCGGTGAGGACAAGGGTGGAAGAATTTCCAGTGTTGCTGAAAACCGGAGGAGACTTCGGCTGAGAAACGGAGGAGACTTTGGATCAAGCTAGCTGCCTTCAGAACTTTCCTGGGCTGTGATTTAAGCTAGCTGCCTGCAGAATTTACATGGACTGTGATTTAAGCTAGCTGCCTGCAGAACTTACCAGGACTGTGATTTAAGCTAGCTGCCTGCAGAACATACCTGGACTGTGGTTTACCTGAACTGTGAGTTAATCTATTGAGACACTGCTTTACCTGGACTGAGACAACAAACTGTAATCTATAACAAATTTTAACTCGGTGTCTTTGCTAACAGTGTCATTGCTGGTATTATTTCTCCAAGTGCTTCATCAATTGGCTTGTATTGTGACATTTTGTATCCTCCCTTTCTGTTTGTAGCAGGTTATTTATGGTGTTTCTGTAAAAACCACTGTGGTCTTTATTTAAATTAAATAAAAGGGGGAAATGTTAGAGTCTGTAAACATGTCAAAATAACACCTGGCATTTTGCCAGGGGAATGTTAGAGTGTGTAAACAAGTCTGGATGATGCCTGGCAAAATGCCAGAGGGAGTGGTTTGAGATGTAACAAAAGCGAGCCATTAAGTGTGGAGATTCCTGATTGGTTGGCTGCAGTATCTAGTTTATGTTAATTAGATAAGCTGGGTGGAATGTATAAATACCTCTATTGTCCTACAATAAATGGCTTCCACTCCTGCTATATCAACATACACATGTTATTCATAACCCCCACCCCCCGGTTATTTTGCTCCAACCGGACCGCGGCAGTATCTGCCAAGTCAAAAACCTCTCAAGTATGAACATGTGATACCAGGTAGGATTCTATATGTGCATATAAAAATACATGTGCTGAATAGGCTACACAAAAAGGGAGAGAGGAATTCACATATTTGTTAACTTTAAAAACACATGTAGAACTATTTTAATTAAAAATTGACTAGATTTATAACTCCTACCCTATATAATGCAAAAGGCAAGTCCAACTATACAACATGACTCCTCTGAACTGCTTGTATTTCTATTTTGTTTGGGTTATTAATCTCCATCATATTAGGATTAGTAGTCAGAGTCTAGTAGGGTATGGGTTAGTGTCCAAAATAAGCTCCCTTGCCCCTCATTTGCCTAAAGTCATGGTGGCCTGGACACCCTGCATGTGAACCAGGAGTGATAAAATAGGACTGCAGTTAATACGGCTCTGCTTCTCCAATTTGAGGCCTACTGACTGTCAGGTAACGATTCTTTATGTGATTTGGAGTCATGAGAAAACACAACCACTTCTTCAGGGCATTGAAGAATTCATTTGAACCAAAGGATTCCTATTCTCACTTGATGTAGGTCAGAAACCTAACAAAGGAACGCAAGAGACTTCATTCACCATAACAGATCTTTTTGCCATTTTGGTTATGGATGCACACATGGGATCTTTCTTTAGATCCATGAGGTGCTGAGAATCTAAGCCACAACCGCACACAGGGCCAAGAGGCTGATTCAGACACATCCCTTTCCAAAGAAATTAAGCAAAGAGCCACAGGTGATGCCCTTTCATTTACATTTGAAAACTGTTTTCTTCAGGCTTAACAAAGGGGTGGGCTGAGGGAAAGAACTTCCTGACATTCAGGGCAACAGAAATATAGGTAAGAGAATGGCCAAAGCAGGATTTCTCCACTGAGACTTTCCTGGTCACACGGATATCTGAGTTTTCTGTGATTCTCCCATTCCATTCAGCTGTCCAGTACATGGCCATGGCACAGAGCTTGGAGGTGGTATATATCTTGGACACAAAACCATGAGCCTATTCTGGAGAGTGGCCAGAATTCAGGAAGAAAACAGGAACTTAGGAAGATAGTAGGTGTTCCCCATCCATAAGACACACCACAGTCCATCCATCAGTTGAGCAGGATGAATGCTGGGAAGCTTTCTACTAGACAGGATACATCCATTGGTGCATTGAAGTGCTCTGTCCCATAATGAAAGATACACAAACATTAAAAGCAACAACACATGACACAGACAAGACAAGACAATAAAGACAGGATATGGAAGTCCAACACTGAGACCAGGACTGAGTAGTTGGCAAAACCCGATGGGTTGGCAATACCGAATCTGAAACAAAATATCACTGAGTCATGGAGACTATTGTTCCTCGATTTTCTGAGTCCTCTATGACGTCCCCCAGGGACTTGGCCTGTGGCTCTGTGACATGACTGTCAGCCACCATCGGAGAGAGCTCACGCTCTTCATCGACATCCATTTTGCCAAGCCCTGACCTGAAACCTGAAACCAGAAAGAGGCACCTTACTTACCCCGAGAGGAGTTCGTTGGGGTCGCTTGTCCACGGCTGCCAGATCTCGGTGGAACCTCCATATGTAAAGGTCCGGTGACAATCGGGTGAAGAGACCACCAAGAGACTGTCTCATGCAAAGCAAAGGGTTTATTGGGGGTCCAGCATGCTGGGGCTCAGAGCTCACTTGAATAGAGCAGAGAGCCTTGAGAACAGCTTAAGCAGAGCTTATATATTTTCCTAGGAGAGGGCAGGGGGGGAAGTTTATTGATGGGTCCGGGCGAGTGAGCGGTTTGTGTGCAACCGGTTGAGGGAGTACATTCTGCAGTTTGGCAGTTTTGGACAGCACATTCTGGGAATAAGACTATCAAAAAGTTCTCAAGATTTCAACAGTGTTTTGTTAAGCATACAGAAAAACAGGAAGTGACAAGTACTTATTTTATTAACCTTTCACTGCGAACTATACTTTTCCAGAATTCCTAATGTTTCTATTGTGTTTGTTAAAGTTCATTTTTATTCAAACCTGGTACGTAATTATTTCTTCAGTTTATGGACATCATTAGATATATCCATTCATTCACAAGTTCACAAATTTATAAACATTTGGTTCACTTTCAATCACTTCCTCCTTTGGAAGACATATATTCCTCCATGTTTCTTGACTGGTCTTTTTACTAAACTTCTTTCTAAACATATTATTTTCGATTCCATAATCATTTTTGAAGCAAAACTCACACACTATTCATGAGAAATGATAACCCTAACATTACCATTAGATATATAACTGGTTGGAATGAATGTATGTATATCAATGTAAGATTTCCTATATATTTTCAGATATCAATACAATCCATTATTTAAATTTGGAACCAGTTATATAATTTATTCACAGTAGGGTCTATTAATGCATCATCTCTATATACATCAAAACAGGGTAAACCTATTAGTATCCCCAGTACTAATTTATAAGTTTTCAAAATATTGCTCACAGAAATGGTGGAAGAAATACTCATGTCACCTTAGCTACATATACATATTATCACAGTAATATTCTGGACACAAAATGCAAAGGTCACACAGAACATAATTTAAGCTATGTATCCCAATCAAGGGCCCAAAGTCCTTCTGGGCTTCAAATATTACCTAGATTTCTGTTTTCATACTTATATTTCACCTCCATATTCTTATAAATATCGCAGGTTCCCAATATCATTATTCATCCAGCAAAATGATTCATAACCCAAATCGAACATGCTATTAACCCTAACCATTCTCTAAACTGAGATTGTTCACTCAATCTCACTTTACAGAAGAGCAGGGACAAAGTTAGTATTACAATACAGGAAGTTAGGAGATCTTTCACCTGCTGAGTACCTCAAAATCCATGCAGAAATGATCCCTGGAGAAGACGTAGGCAGCTATGAAGGACCTGAAACAGCAAAAGTCATCTTCCTTTGCAAACCACCCGATCAGGATGAAAGGATGTGTCTCAATCAGCCTATCTCTTCTTAATGTAGGGATGATGTATGAAACCAGGCATGTGTGGAGAGCTGTTCCCAGGTGCCTATGTTTCTATACCATTCTAACTTGTGAAAGTGTCACAGGAAATAGAGGCTGCCTCCTTTTCCTGAGACACTAGGAAGCAACTGTTACGACAAAGTGGTGGCCAAAACAGTGGCCTCATTCATTTTCTGAAGGAAGTGACCTCACCTCACTTCCTTGGTGATGGAAATCTCTGAATTTGTGATCCAAGAAGCCAGGCACCCAGAGCCAGTCCCAGTCCCAGTCCAAGTGGGCTCACTTGTTTGGATTTACCAAGAGGCTAGATAAATACCAAGAAATTTTTGAAATTCCCATGACCAGATGGTATTGGAGAACATTTGGATGCACTTTTACTGATCATGAGTGTACCAGACAGTGCCTTGATTGACTGGGATTTATGACAATGGTGTAGAACAGAGATGCTATTAAGTTGGACCCTCCTGAGTAGTGAGCCCTGAGCTGTGGTGTGCAGGTGTGTGATGAATCATCTGTGGTTGCGCCATGTGGATTTGCCATTGATTTCCAAATGGCTTGTCACTGACATGGTGCAGTGACCAGACACTTATATGTAAAGGTGTCTTGTTAAATTGATAGTTTTCAGGGCAATGTGCAGAATCAGGTTGCTATAGACAAGGGGGCAAGATATGTGGGAATGAAGCCTGGTTGGTGCATTCTCTTGTAGACCCTGAAAAACCACAAGTGACAAAACTCCCTCCAGCACTGTGTTCCAGTTGAACCCCTTGTATTTCGTGAGGCAAATACCAAACTCCCAGTGCTGCAGCAGGAAACACCACGAAAAGTGGAGGATGAACAAAAGGCTTCACAGTCCACATGGGGAGACACTTATACCCCAGTGGCCACAGTTTACATACAAAGAGAGAATTCAGCACTGCTGCCTCATGTGCTTTGGAAAGCAAGAAAGAATGTCCTCCAGGTCACATAGATGCAGACCCAGCTTTGATGATCTCACTACAAAGGAAGCTAAAGCTACTGACAACAACATATATTTCAAGTGCCCATCCTCAGAGGAAGTTTCTCTAGAAGTCTTTAGGCCAGCACACCTCCATATTTGTGGAGTGTTTACCCTGTACCTTACTTTGGGATACTCCTCTACCACCTCCAAGTTTGTGACCTCCTAAATATTTTCCATTCCAGATATGTATTTACAGATTTTCTAACTCTTCTCCTCTAATTGTTTCTTATTTGGGGAGATGGTAACGTCAAGGCATTGTTCTGGATGAAAGTGGGAAGATTTTTGTGTAGCACATATTTGTATACACATTGGATTCATTTTCCAATTTTCCATTCCAAAAACTGAATCCCTGACACTAACACGTACCCTACAAAACTCTGACTACTAATCCTAATATGATGGAGAAAAATGACCTAAACCGAATAGAAAAACAAGCAGTTCTGAAGAGGCATGGTGTATAGTCGGACTTGCCTTTTGCATGATAAAGTGTAGGTGTTATAAACCTAGTCAATTTTTAATTGAAATAGTTCTCCATGTGTTTTTTTCCTTTGATATTTATTGGATGTTTTTAGTAAGCCATGTTCATTTTCCATTTAGGCTTTGGTACAATCATAAGTGTGATATTTGCATTTTCTGACCAGAATATTACTGTGATAAAATGTATATGTAGATCAGCTTACATGAGTATTTCTTCCACCATTTCTTGGAGCAATATTTTGAATATGTATAAATTAGTATTGTGGGCAAAAATAGATGTACCCTGTGTCTATAAATATAGAGATAATGCATGAATAGGCCATACTGTGAATAAATAATGTGACTTCTTCCAACTTTAAGTAATGTATTGAGTTGATATCTGAAAATATTCAGGAAATCTTATATTGATATACATACATTCATTCCAACCAGTCATACATCTAATGTTAATACTAGGGTTATGGTTTATCCTGAAGGGTGTGTGAGTTTTGCTTTAATCTTACAATGGAACTAAAAAATATTATTTTTGGAAAGAAGTCTCATGAAAAGACCAGTCAAGAAACATGGAAGAATACATGTGTTCTGAAGCAGGAAGTGATTGACAGTGAAACAAATGCCTACAAATTTGTGAACTTGTGGATGATATATATATATATATATATATATATATATATATATATATTCTATGATGTGCATAAACTGAAGAAATAGTAATGTACCAGTGTTGAAAAAAATGAACGTCAAATACACATCATGTCCCATAGGAGTCTACTTACATTGATGTTAAACTGGGTCAGTTACTCTAGAAATATTAGGATTCGTATGTACCTTTCACTGAAGTTAGTTTTCAGTACTTGGAAACAAATATATATTTCAGGTGTATAAATATTTCTGAGAATAATCTTGTGAAAAATTGATTATAAATCTAAATACATGAACATGGATGAATTTATGGAGTGTATATAAGACACATATATTTCATATTTCGAAAAATCTGGAGAGTGTATATATATATATATATATATATATATATATATATATATATATACATATATATATATATATACAAAACACACACACAGACATTAAAAAGTAGCAATACATATGCTAATCGATATTCATCATGAAATATATATCATTCAAATATGCAAAAATATTTATTTTACTGAACATGCATTTATGAATAATGTTTTCAACTAGGAAGCTCACCCATAAGTTGAATTTTCAGTTTCAACAGTGGTTAGTAGGAGTGATCTCTTCTCACAAGTTGTATCTGCCAAGTCAGACAACACACAAAAATTAACCTGTGATACCAGGTAGGATTCTATATGTGCATATAAATACACATGTGCTTAGTAGTCTATAGCGAAAGGGAGACAGTAATTCACATATTTGATAATTTTAAAAACACATGGAGAACTATTTTAAGCAAAAATTGACTAGATTTATAACACCAACCCTTTATCATGCAAAAGGCAAGTCCAAATATCCACCATGCCTCCACTGAACTGCTTGTATTTCCATTCTGTTTCGGTTATTTTTCTCCATCATATTAGGATTAGTAGTCAGAGTCTAGTAGGGTAGGAGGAGTGATCTCTTCTCACAATTTGAATCTGCCAAGTCAGACAACACACAAAAATTAACCTGTGATACCAGGTAGGATTTTATATGTGCATGAAAAAATACATGTGCTAAATAGTATATACAGAAAGGGAGACAGGAATTCACATATTTGTTAATTTAAAAACACATGAAAAATTGTTTTAAACAAAAATTTACTAGATTTATAACACCTACCCTTTATCATGCAAAAGGCAAGTCCAAATATATACCATGCGTCCACTAAAATGCTTGTATTTGGGTTTTTTTTCTCCATCATATTAGGATTAGTAGTGAGAGTCTAGTAGGGTACAGGTTAGTGTCATGATTTCGGTATTTTGATTGGAAAATAGGAAAATGAATTCAATGTGTATGCAAATATGTGCCACAGAATAATATTCCAACTCTCATCCAGAACAATGCCATGACATTACCTTCGCCCCAATAAGACACAGTTATAGGAGGAGAGTTAGAAAATCTATGAATACATAACTGGAATGGAAGATGCTCAGGAGTTCACAACCTTGGAGTTGGTAGAGGAGTTTCCAAAGTAAGGATCAGGGTAAACACTCCACAAACATGGAGCTCTTCTTGTCTAAAAACTTCTTGAGAGACTGCCTCTGAGATTTGGCCCTTGAAATATATGTTCTTCTCTCTTTGTAGTGAGACCATCAAAGCTGGGTCTGCATCTATGTGACCTGGAGGACATGGTTTCTTATTTTATAATGAACATGAGGGAGCAGTTGCTGAATTCTCTCTTTGTAGGTAAACTGTGACCACTGGGGGCTAAGTGTCTCCCCGTGTGGACTGTGAAGCCATTTGGTCATCCTCCACTTTCTGTGGTGTTTCTTGCTGCTTCACTGGGAGTATGGTATTTACTTCACAAAATACAATGAGTTCAACTGGGACAAAGTGCTAGAGGGAGTTCTGTCAGGTGTGGAGGGTCAGGGTCTGCAGGAAAATGCACCAAAATGTCTTCTATTTCACGTAGCTTGTGCCCTTGACCATAGCAACCTTATTCCTAAAATTTCCCTTAAACCTCTCGATATAACAAGATGCCTTTACATATAAGGGTCTGTTGGCTACACTATGTCAGCCACAAATGGACCTCACATTGTAGAGTTCAATGTGCCTGGCTTCATGTGACCTTTTGGCCACTCTTTGGGAAGACTTGCCTGTGAGCGTTCTCCAGAGATTTCATTGAAATGAGCTTCCTCACCATTTAATTGTTCCTGAATGAATTGAAACCCACAGTGCCTCCAACTTCATCCTTGAAAAATGGCTATCTCATGCAACAGCAAAGGGTTTATTGGGGGTCCAGCATGTGGGGGATCAGAGCTAACTTGAATAGAGCAGAGTGCCCTGAGAAGAGCTTAAGCAGAGCTTATATACTTTCCTTGGGGAGGGCAGGGAGCAAAGTTTTTTGATGGGTAAGGGCGAGTGGGCGGTTTGCGTTCAACCGGGTGAAGGAGTACATTCTGCAGTTTAGCAGTTGGGGACAGGACATTCTGGAAACAAGATTAGCAAACAGTTCTCAAGATTTCAAGAGTGTTTTGTTAAGCATACAGAAAAAAAGTGACAAGTACCTATTTTATTAACCTTTCATTCCTCACTTCTTCTTCTATCTACTTTTAATCATAAAAGTGATCATTGGGGGGTGTCACATTCAATGTCTTCTAGTGGAGTATTACCATAAGTTTAACTTGTCCAATTTGAGCTTGGAGAAAAGAAATTACACGGTTGAGCAAAGAGGGTTTTATAGTTAGCAATATTATGGAGATTATTTTGGACAGGCCAGGGTTGTTAAAAAGTAGTCAAACAGGGGGACTATGTGAACCAAGACTCAAACCACCCTTTTTTGTCCTCTCACTCTCTCATTGACGCTCTTCAGGGTGTCTTTTTAATTTAATCATAATTTTTTTACAACTCCATTATGCTCGGAATAAACACAACATTCTTCCCAGGAAATGACAAGTACCTATTTTATTAACCTTTCACTACCGAATAACCCTTTTTGACTGGATGTTCCCTTCGACATTCAATCATCCAAGGTACAAGGTCCAATGCCATTGTATATTGATTAATCTGACACAACTGTGCAGAACCTAATTCAAAGCTAAGTATCCCAATCAAGGGCCCAATGCTCTTCTGGGCTTCAAATCTTACATAGATTTCTGTTTTCATACATATATTTCACCTATATATTCTCATACATATCGCAGGTTCCCAATACCATTATTCATCCAGCAGAATGATTCCTACCCCAAATCAAACATGTTATTAACCCTAACCATACACTGTTCCCTCAATCTAACATTGCAGAACAGCAGGGACAGAGTTGGTCCTACAATACAGAAATGTAGTGGATCTTCCACCTGCTGAAAACCTCAAAGGTCCATGCAGAAATGATCCCTGGAGAACATGTAGGCAGCTATGAAGGACCTGGGAGAGTAAAAGTCATCTTCCATGGCAAACTACCTGGTCAGGATGAAGAACTGTGTCTCATTCAGGCTCTCTCTTCTTAATGTAGACAAGATGGACCAAACAAGGCCTGTGTGGAGAGCTGTTCCTGGGTTCCTATGGTTGATATACCGATCTAACTTGTGAAAGTGTCAGAGGAAGTATGGAAGCAACTATTAGGACAAAGTGGTTGCTAAGGTAGTGACCTCATTCACTTCCTGAAGGAAGTGACCTCACCTCACTTCCTTGGTGATGGAACTCTCTTAACTTGGGATCCAAGAAGCCAGGCATCCAGAACCAGTCCCAGTCCCAGTCACAGTGGGATCACTTGTTTAGTTTTACCAAGGACAGAGTCACTCTTTCTGGGTACCTACTGATGTGAGGATGGTCAAATGCCAGGAAAGCTCTGAGAGGGGCCTTTCCTGAGAAAGCAGGTAGTGGCTCACTGCTGGCTTCTGACTACTTCACAAAGTTGGCCAAGGAGACCAGATCTGAGAAAGGACAGGCCATTTGGGTGGAACATAGTATGGCCTAGCAGTCAGAGGACACTCCGGATAGTCACAGACCTACTTGGGGAAAGGAGATGCCATTGTGGGTGTGGGTGTGGGTTTGCGGTTTTGTCTCATGTTCTGAGAATAGGTAGCAGTGGCAGTTTGTTTGGTTTGCAGTGAACTATTTCTACTAAGTCGTTTCACAAGGCATGTGATTCTATATCTGTGTACCTCACTGTGTCCGTGGTTGTAGACATTAGAAAAAAGAATGCATCAATGGATGTGTCCTGTCTACTAGAATGCTTCCCAGCATTTATCCTGATGAATTAATGAATGGACCAGGGCTTGCCTTATCAATGGCCAACATCTGCTATCTTCCTAAGTTCCTGTTTTCTTCTGGAATTCTGGCCACTCTCCAGAATAGGCTCATGGTTTTGTGTCCAAGATATGTACCACCTCCAAGCTCTGTCACATGGTTATGTACTGAATAGCTGAAGGGAATGGTGAGAATCTCAGAAAACGTAGATATCAGTGTGACTACTAACCTCTCAGTGGAGAAACCCTGCTTTGGGCCTTTTGCTTATAAAATCTTCTTTTGCCCTGAAAGTCAGGAAGGTCTTTGCCTCATGCCAACCCTTTGTGAAGCCTGAAGAAAACAGTTTTCAAATGGAAATGAATGGGCATCACCTGTGGCTCTTTGCTTAATTGCTTTGGAAAGGGATGTGTCTGAATCAGGCTCTTGGCCCTATGTGAGTCTGTGACTTAGATTGTCAGCACCTGATGGATGTAAAGAAAGATCCCATGTGTGCATCCAAAACCAAAATGGCCAAAAGAGCAGTCATTGTGGATGAAGTCTCTCGCCTTTCTCTGTAGGGTTCCTGATCTCCATCAAGTTAGAATAGGGATCCATTGGATCAAATGAGTTCTTCAAAGCTCTGCAGAGGCTAGCCCATTGCGGCTTGCTTTTTCTCATGACTCAAATACACATAAAGAATCTAAACCCCACAATCAGTAGGCCTCAAATTGGAGAAGCGGAGCAGTATCAAATGCAGGCCTATTGGATCACTCCTGGTTCACAGGAAGGGTGTCAGGACACTCGAACATTAGGCAAATGAGGGGCAAAAGAGCTTATTTTGGACACTGTCTTGGACTGTGCCCCTCATGGAAACCTCTAGCAAGAGTTATGATGAGTGTCTATATGGAAGAAAATGAGGGCCATGTGGGAGTGTTTTGGTTTCAATTGTGTTCATTTGTGTGGCGGTTGGAAGAGATGACTTGGTTCACCTTGGCTTGAACTCTGGTGTGATTCCCCATAGAGACTGAGTTCTGAAACTCACCTCAGAGAAGTATTGCCATTAATTGTGTTGGGATTTTAGGAGGCCACGCATGAGAGTCGCCCTTGGAAACTGAGATATAGGCCCAAGGTGCCTTTCCACAGAGCACTGGCAATCTCAGCCAGGATAATACATGATTATATTCTTAAAAACATGGCAGCCATAGTTGAGAATCAAAACAAACATGGACCTCACAGTGTAGAACTCGATAAGCCTGGCTTCATGTGACCTTTTTGCCACTCTTTGGAAAGCCTTGCCTGTTAGTGTTCTCCAAAGATTTCATTGAATTGAGCTTCCTCACCATTTAATGGTTCCAGAATGAATTGAAACCGACAGTGCTTCCAACTTCAATCTTGAAAAATGCCCAGATAAATACCATGAAATTTTTGAATTTCCCATGACCAGGTCGCACTGGGGAACCTGTGGATGTCCTACGTCTGATCATGAGTGTATCAGGCAGTGCCTTGATTGACAGGGATTCATAAAAATGATGTAGAACAGCGATACCAGTAAGTTGAACCCTGCTGAGTCGAGGGCCTAGAGCAGAGGTGGGAAGGTGTATGATAAAACATCTGTGTGGGCCAATGTGAATCTGCCATTGGCTTCCAAATGGCTTGTGACTGACATGGTGCAACCAGCAGAATGTTCTATGTAAAAGCATATTTTTATATGGAGAGGTTTCAGGGCAATGTTCAGAACCAGGTTGCTATTGACAAGAGGGCAAGCTATGGGGGATAGAAGCCTGGTTGGTGCATTCTCCTGAGAACCCTGACCCACCGCACATGACAAAACTCCCTCCAGCACTGTGTCCCAGTTGAACTCCTTGTATATCATGAAGCAAATACCAAACTCCCAGTGCAGCAACAAGAAACACCTTGAAAATTGGAGGATGACCAAATGGCTTCACAGTCCACATGGGGAGACACTTAGCCCACATTGGCCACAATTGACCTACAAAGAGAGAAATCAGCACTGCTGCCTCATGTTCATTGGAAAATAAGAAACCATGTTCTCCAGGTCACATAGATGCAGACCCAGCTTTGATGGGCTCACTAGAGAGAAAGCAAAAGCTCCTTACAAAAACATATATTTCAAGTGCCCAACCTCATAGGCAGTTTCTCAAGAAGTCTTTAGGGCACCAGAGCTCCATGTTTTTGGAAAGTTTACCCTGTCCCTTACTTTGGGTAACTCCTCTAACACCTCCAAAGTTGTGAACTCCTGAGCATATTCCATTCCAGATATGTATTCACAGATTTTCTACCTCTTCTCTTCTCATTATGTACTACTTGGGGTGGAGGTAATGACAATGCATTGTTCTGGATGAGAGTAAGAAGATTTTTGTGTACCACATATTTGCATACACTTTGGATTAATTTTCCAATTTTCCATTCGACATACTGAATCCCTGACACTAAACCATACCCTACTAGACTCTGACTGCTTATCCTAATATGATTGAGAAAAATAACTCAAACAGAATAGAAATAAAAGAAGTTCAGAGGAGGGGTGGTGTATAGTTGGGCTTGCCTTTTGCAATATATAGGGTAGGAGTTATAAATCTAGTCAATTTTTAATTGAAGTAGTTCTCAGTGTGTTTTTAAAGTTAACAAATAGGTGAATCCCTGTCTCCGTTTATCTGTAGCCTATTCAGCACATGCTTTTGTATATGCACATATAGAATCCTACCTGGTATCACACGTATACACTTGTGAGGTGGCCAGCTTGGCAGATACAAATTGTGAGAAAAGATCACTCCTCCTAATCGCTGTTGGAACTGAAAATTCAACCTATGGGGGAGCTTCCTAGTTAAACAGCATTATACATAAATCCATGTTCAGTAATATAAATATTTTTTGGATCTTTGGACGATATATATATATCATGATGAATTTTGATTGTCATATATATTGCTACTTTTTAATGTCTCTGTGTGGGTTTTGTGTGTGTGTGTGTGTGTGTGTGTGTATATATATATATATATATATATATATATATATATATATATATACGCTCTAGATTTTTCAAAACCTGAAATATATGCGTCTTATTATGCACTGCCTAAATTCATTCATGTTCATCTATGTGGATTTCTAATCAACTTTTCACAAGATTATTCTCAGAAATATTCATCCACCTGAAATACATATTTGTTTCCTAGTACTGAAAACTAAATTCAGTGAATGTTGCACACAAATTCTAATATTTCTACAGTAACTTACCCAGCTTAACATCAATGCAAGTACATTCCTATGTTCCATGATGTCTATTTTGACGTTCATTTTTATTCAACACTGGTACATTACTTTTTCTTCATTTTATGCACATCATAGGATATATATTTCTTGCACAAGTTATCAAATTTATAGGCATTTGTTTCACTTTCAATCACTTCCTGCTTCAGAACACATGTATTCCTCCAGGTTTCTTGATAGTTTTTTTCATGAGACATCTTTCCAAACACATTATTTTCGATTTCCATAATCACTTTTGAAGCAAACTCACACACCCATCATGATACACCCTAACCCTATTATTACCATTTGATGTATAACTTGTTGGAATGAATGATTGTATATGAACATAAAATTTCTTATATATTTTCATATATCAATTCAATCTATTATTAAAAGTGGAACCAGTTATATTATTTATTCACAGTATGGTCTATTAAGGCATCATCTCTATATTCATACATACAGGGTACACCTAAATGTATCCCCAATACTAATTTATAAGTCTTTAAAATATTGCTTTCAGAAATGGTGGAAGAAATACTATAGTCACCTGATATACATATACATTTCATCACAGTAATATTCCTGACACAAAAGGCAAGGGTCACACTTATGATTGTACCAAAGCCTAAATTGAATTTGAGCATGTATTACTAACAACATCCATGTCCTGGTTCCCTAATGCTCTCAAATATCATTCCTATTGGTGACGACATATCTGTTTCTTCCTAAGATTATATATTGAACCATAACTCTGTTAAAAATGTCTTATCCTACAACTCACGTTGTACTTTGCCTAATTTTCTAATGTCTCCATTGATATCTGCTTTCAAACACCTTTTCTCCAGTTCATCATTGGGAATGTCCCTTCAAATGTGCTGACATTTACATTCACTCTCTCACCAAAACCGTATTGCTAAAGAACATTTGGTCCAACTCCTAGACTCACTCAAATGTGTTCTTCAAAGCCCTGCAGAGGGCAGCCCAGAGGTGCTTGGGTTGTCTCATGACTCCAATTCACATAAAGAATCTAAACCCTACAGTCAGTAGGCCTCAAATTGGAGAAGCAGAGCAGTATTAATTGAAGGCCTATTTGATCACTCCTGGTTCACAGGAAGGGTGTCCAGGCCACCCTGACTTTAGGCAAATGAGGTGCAAGGGAGCTTATTGTGGACACTGTCTTGCGCTGCGCCCCTCATGGAAACCTCCAGCCAGAGGTTATGATGAGTGTCTATATGGAAGAAGATGAGGGCCATGTGGGAGTGTTTTGGTTTTAAATGTGGTCATTTGTGCGGTGGTTGAAAGAGATGACTGGGTCCACCTGGGCTTGAACTCTGGTGTGATTCCCCTTAGAAATGGAGTTTTGGAAATGACGTTAGAGATGTATTGCCATGAATTGTGTTGGGATTTTAGGAAGAGAAGCATGAGATTCGACCACGCATGACAGTAGGCCTCAAATTGGGAACGCAGAACATTTTGTCCAAATCCTTTATTCACTCTTCTTTTTAATCCTATCGTCTAACTTCCTAATTCTAGATAAATACCACGGTATATTTGAAATTCCAATGACCAGGTGGCACTGGAGAATATTTGGATGTCCTGTTGCTGATTATGAGTGTACCAGACAGTGCCTTGATTGACTGGGTTTCATGAAAATGGTGTAGAACAGAGATGCCAGTAAGTTGGAGTCTGCTGAGTAGTTGGCCTAGAGCAGTGGTGTGCAGGTGTGTCATAAAACATCTGTGGTGGGGTCATGTGGATCTTCCATTGACTTCCAAATGGCTTGTGGCTGACATAGTGTAGCCAACAGACCCTTATATGTAAAGGCATCTTGTTATATCGAGAGGTTTAAGGGAAATTTTAGGAATAAGGTTGCTATGGTCAAGGGCACAAGCTACGTGAAATAGAAGACATTTTGGTGCATTTTCCTGCAGACCCTGACCCTCCACACCTGACAGAACTCCCTCTAGCACTTTGTCCCAGTTGAACTCATTGTATTTTGTGAAGTAAATACCATACTCCCAGTGAAGCAGCAAGAAACACCACAGAAAGTGGAGGATGACCAAATGGCTTCACAGTCCACACGGGGAGACACTTAGCCCCCAGTGGTCACAGTTTACCTACAAAGAGAGAATTCAGCAACTGCTCCCTCATGTTCATTATAAAATAAGAAACCATGTCCTCCAGGTCACATAGATGCAGACCCAGCTTTGATGGTCTCACTACAAAGAGAGAAGAACATATATTTCAAGGGCCAAATCTCAGAGGCAGTCTCTCAAGAAGTTTTTAGACAAGAAGAGCTCCATGTTTGTGGAGTGTTTACCCTGATCCTTACTTTGGAAACTCCTCTACCAACTCCAAGGTTGTGAACTCCTGAGCATCTTCCATTCCAGTTATGTATTCATAGATTTTCTAACTCTCCTCCTATAACTGTGTCTTATTGGGGCGAAGGTAATGTCATGGCATTGTTCTGGATGAGAGTTGGAATATTATTCTGTGGCACATATTTGCATACACATTGAATTCATTTTCCTATTTTCCAATCAAAATACCGAAATCATGACACTAACCTGTACCCTACTAGACTCTCACTACTAATCCTAATATGATGGAGAAAAAAAACCCAAATACAAGCATTTTAGTGGACGCATGGTATATATTTGGACTTGCCTTTTGCATGATAAAGGGTAGGTGTTATAAATCTAGTAAATTTTTGTTTAAAACAATTTTTCATGTGTTTTTAAATTAACAAATATGTGAATTCCTGTCTCCCTTTCTGTATATACTATTTAGCACATGTATTTTTTCATGCACATATAAAATCCTACCTGGTATCACAGGTTAATTTTTGTGTGTTGTCTGACTTGGCAGATTCAAATTGTGAGAAGAGATCACTCCTCCTACCCTACTAGACTCTGACTACTAATCCTAATATGATGGAGAAAAATAACCGAAACAGAATGGAAATACAAGCAGTTCAGTGGAGGCATGGTGGATATTTGGACTTGCCTTTTGCATGATAAAGGGTTGGTGTTATAAATCTAGTCAATTTTTGCTTAAAATAGTTCTCCATGTGTTTTTAAAATTATCAAATATGTGAATTACTGTCTCCCTTTCGCTATAGACTACTAAGCACATGTGTATTTATATGCACATATAGAATCCTACCTGGTATCACAGGTTAATTTTTGTGTGTTGTCTGACTTGGCAGATACAACTTGTGAGAAGAGATCACTCCTACTAACCACTGTTGAAACTGAAAATTCAACTTATGGGTGAGCTTCCTAGTTGAAAACATTATTCATAAATGCATGTTCAGTAAAATAAATATTTTTGCATATTTGAATGATATATATTTCATGATGAATATCGATTAGCATATGTATTGCTACTTTTTAATGTCTGTGTGTGTGTTTTGTATATATATATATATATGTATATATATATATATATATATATATATATATATATATATATATATATACACTCTCCAGATTTTTCGAAATATGAAATATATGTGTCTTATATACACTCCATAAATTCATCCATGTTCATGTATTTAGATTTATAATCAATTTTTCACAAGATTATTCTCAGAAATATTTATACACCTGAAATATATATTTGTTTCCAAGTACTGAAAACTAACTTCAGTGAAAGGTACATACGAATCCTAATATTTCTAGAGTAACTGACCCAGTTTAACATCAATGCAAGTAGACTCCTATGGGACATGATGTGTATTTTGACGTTCATTTTTTTCAACACTGGTACATTACTATTTCTTCAGTTTATGCACATCATAGAATATATATATATATATATATATATATATATATATATATATATATATATATATATATATCATCCACAAGTTCACAAATTTGTAGGCATTTGTTTCACTGTCAATCACTTCCTGCTTCAGAACACATGTATTCTTCCATGTTTCTTGACTGGTCTTTTCATGAGACTTCTTTCCAAAAATAATATTTTTTAGTTCCATTGTAAGATTAAAGCAAAACTCACACACCCTTGGATAAACCATAACCCTAGTATTAACATTAGATGTATGACTGGTTGGAATGAATGTATGTATATCAATATAAGATTTCCTGAATATTTTCAGATATCAACTCAATACATTACTTAAAGTTGGAAGAAGTCGCATTATTTATTCACAGTATGGCCTATTCATGCATTATCTCTATATTTATAGACACAGGGTACATCTATTTTTGCCCACAATACTAATTTATACATATTCAAAATATTGCTCCAAGAAATGGTGGAAGAAATACTCATGTAAGCTGATCTACATATACATTTTATCACAGTAATATTCTGGTCAGAAAATGCAAATATCACACTTATGATTGTACCAAAGCCTAAATGGAAAATGAACATGGCTTACTAAAAACATCCATGTGCAGGTTGCCTAATGCTCCCACTTGTCAATCTTGTTGGGGACTACATATTTGTTTCTTTCTAAGATTATATATTCAAACTCAATCCTATTGAAAATGTCTTATCCTATCTCTCACTTTACACTTTGCCTGATTTCCTAATGTCTCTATCGATATTAGCTTTCTAACATATTTTCCCCTGTTCATAATTGTGACTGACTCTTCACACGTGCTGACATTTACATTCACTGTCTACCCGAAAACCTATTGCTAAAGAAATTTTGGTCCAAATCTTATACTCACTCTTCTTTCTAAACTTACCAACTGTCTTTCTAATACTACCGACTATTCCTTTTTGCCTGGATGTTCTCTTCGACATTCAATCATCCAAGGTACAAGGTCCTATAACATTGTATATCGATTAATCTGAGACATCTGTGCAGAACATAATTCAAAGCTAAGTATCCCAAATGAAGGGCCTAATGCCCTTCTGGGCTTCAAATCTAAATAGATTTCTGTTTTCATACTTATATTTTACCTATATATTTTTGTAAATATTGTAGGTTCCCAATGCCATTATTAATCCAGCAGAATGACTCCTCACCCAAATTGAACCTGTTATTAACCCTAACCATACACTGTTCCCTCAATCTACGTTTACAGAAGACCAGGGACAGAGTTGGTTTTACAATACAGGAATGTAGAGCATCTTTAACCTGCTGAGAACCTCAATGGTCCAAGCAGAAATGATCCCTGGAGAACTTGTAGGCAGCTTTTTAGGACCTGAGAGAGCAAAAGTCATCTTCCATTGCAGACAACCTGGTCAGGATGAAGGAATGTGTCTGAATAAGCCTCTCTCTTTTTAATGTAGAGAATATGGACCAAACCTGGACTCTGGGGAGAGCTGTTCCTGGTTTCCTATGGTTGATATTCCATTCTAACTTATGAAAGTGTCACAGAAAGTAGGGGCATCCTCTATCTCATGGGACCCTTGGAAGCAACTGTTAGGACAAAGTGGTTGCCAAGGTAGTGACTTCATTCAATTCTTGAAGGAAGTGACCTACCTCACTTCCTTGGTGATGGAACTCTCTGAATTTGGGATCCAGGAAGCCAGGCACACAGAACCAGTCTCAGTCTCAATTTCAGTGGAGTCACATGTTTGGATTTACCAATGACAGAGTCAGTCTCTCTTGGTACCTACTGATGTGAGGATGGCCAAATGCCAGGAGAGCTCTCAAGAGGGGACGTTCCTGAGAAAGCAGTAAGTGACTCACCACTGGCTCCTGACAACTTCACAGATTTGAACAAAGAGATCAGATCTGAGACAGGACAGGCCATTTCATGGGTACATAGAATGGCCAACAAGTCAGAGGACACTCCGGATGGTCACAGACCTACTTGGGGGAAGGATGTGCCTTTGTGGATGTGGGTGAAAGTTTGTGGTTTTGTCTCATGTTCTGAGAATAGGTAGGGAAGGCAGTTTGTTTGGTATTCAGTGGAGAGTTTCTAGTAAGTCGTTTGACATGGCGAGTGTTTCTATGTCTGTGTATACCACTGTGTCCGTGGTTGCAGACATTAGAAAAGAGAATGCATTAATGGATGTGTCCTCTCTAGTGGAAAGCTTCTCAGGATTAATCTTTCCCAATTTATGAATGGACTGCGGCTTGACTTGTGGATGGGCAACACCTACAATCTTCCTAAGTTCCTGATTTCTTCCTGAATTCTGGCCACTCTCCAGAATAGGCTCATGGTTTTGTGTCCAAGATATGTACCACCTCCAAGCTCTGTGACATGTCCATGTACTGGTGAGCTGAAGAGAATGGGGAGCATCTCAGAAAACTCAGATATCAGTGTGACCAGGAAAGTCTCAGTGGAGAAACCCTGCTTTGTGCCTTTTGCTTCCCTATTGTTCTGTAGCACTGAATGTCAGAATGGTCTTTGCCTCAGGGCACCCCTTTGTGAAACCTGAAGAAAACAGTTTTCAAATGGACATTAATGTGCATCACCTGTGGCTCTTTGCTTAATGCTTTGGAAAGGGGTGTGTCTGAATTAGCCTCTTGGCCTTGTGTGTGGCTGTGACTTAGATTCTCAGCGCCTGATGGATCTAAAGAAAAATCCCATGTGTGCATACAAAACCAAAATGGCAAAAAAGATCAGTCATTGTGGATAAAGACTCTTTCCTTCCTCTGTTAGGTTGCTGACCTCTTCCAAGTGAGAATAGGGATTCTTTAGGGTCAAATGAGTTCTTCAAAGCCCTGCAGATGTGCTTGGGTTTTCTCATGAATCCAAATCACATAAAAAGTCTATACCTGACAGTCAGTAGTCCTCAAATTGGAGAAACAGAGCAGTATAAAAAGCAGGCTCATTTAATAACTCCTGGTTCACAGGAAGGGTGTTTAGGCCACCCTGATTTTAGGCAAATGAGGGGCCAAGGAGCTTATTGTGGATACTTTTTTTGGCTGTGTCCCTTATGGAAACCTCCAGCCAGAGGTTTTGATAAGTGTCTATATGTAAGAAGATGAGGGCCATGTGGGAGTGTTTTGGTTTTAATTGTAGTCATTTGTGTTGTGGTTGGAAGAGATGACTGGGTCCACCTGGGCTTGAACTCTGGTGTGATTCCCCATAGACAGTGAGTTCTGGAACTGACCTCAGAGAAGTATTGCCATGAATTGTGTTGGGATTTTAGGAGGCCACGCATGAGTGTCGCCTTTGGATACTGAGATATAGTCCCAGGGTGGCTAAGTTGATATCAAAACACTCATGGACCTCAATTGTAGACCTCAATGGACCGGGTTTCATTTGACCTTTTGGACTCTCTTTGGGAAGCCTTGCCTATGAGAGTTCTGCAGAGTTTTTATTGAAATGAGCTTCCTCACCATTTAGTGGTTCCTGAATGAATAGAAACCCACAGTGCATCCAACTTCATTATTGAAAAATGGCTAGAAAATATCATTAAATTTTTGAAATTCACATGACCAGGTGGCTTGCAGATCTTTTGGATGTCCTATTGCTGATCATGAGTGTACCAGACAGTGCCTTGATTCATTGGGTTTCATGAAAATGGTGTAGAACAGAGATGCCAGTAAGATGGAGCCCGCTGAGTAGCGGGCCTAGAGCAGTGGTGGGCAGGTGTGTGATAAAACATCTGTGGTGGGGCCATGTGGATCTGCCATTGGATTTCAAATGTCTTGAGATGGACATAGTGCAGGCAGGAGACCATTATAAGTAAAGTCATCTTGTTATATGGAGAGGTTTCAGGGTAATATACAGAATCAGGTTGCTATGGTCAAGGGGGCAAGCTATGCGGTATATAGGCCAGTTTGGTGCATGCTCATGCATACCCTGACACACCACAAGTGACAGAACTCCCTCCAGCACTGTGTCCCAGTTGAACTCGTTGTATTTTGTGAAGCAAATATCAAATTCTCAGTGCAGGAGCAAGGAACACCAGGAAAAGTGGAGGATGACCAAATGGTTTCACAGTCTACACAGGGAGACACTAGGCCCCCAGTGGCCACAGTTTAAAATACTGAATCCCTGACACTACAACCTACCCTATTAGACTCTGACTACTAATCCTAATAAGATGGAGAAAAAGTACCCAAAAAAGTATAGAAATACTAGCAGTTCAGAGGAGGCATGTTGTATAGTTGGACGGGCCTTTTGCATTATATAGGGTAG
Organism: Callospermophilus lateralis; assembly: GCF_048772815.1. NCBI lineage: Eukaryota > Metazoa > Chordata > Mammalia > Rodentia > Sciuridae > Callospermophilus > Callospermophilus lateralis. The sequence goes on from NW_027512903.1 coordinate 104,784, forward strand.
GAGTTATAAATCAAGTCAATTTTTTGTTGAAATAGTTCTCCATGTGAATTTAAAGTTAACAAATATGTGAATTCCTGTCTCCCTTTCTATGTAGCCTATTCAGCACATGTATTTTTATATGCACATATAGAATCCTACCTGGTCCCACACGTACATTCTTGGGAGGTGGCTGAATTTTCAGACACAAATTGTGAGAAGAGATCACTCCTCCTAAATGCTGTTGGAAATGAAAATTCAACATATGTGTGAGCTTCCTTTTTAAACTAAATTATGTATAACTTTTTGTAATGAATGTATGAACGTATATATCAATATTAGATATCCTATATTTTTTCAGATATCAATTCAATCCACTATTTAAAGTTGGAACTAGTTATATTATTTATTCACTGAATGGTCTATTCATACAATATCTCTATATTCATAGACACAGGGTACACCTATTTGTGCCCCCAATACTAATTTATATATGTTCAAAATATTGCTCCCAGAAATGGTGGAAGAAATACTCATGTCACATGATATACATATACATTTTATCACAGTAATATTCTGGACACAAAAAGCAAATATCACACTAATGATTGTACCAATGTAAAGGTCATTTGAGCGTCGGAGGAAGAGACCACCAAAAGATTGTCTCATGCAACAGCAAAGGGTTTATTGGGGGTCCAGCATGCTGGGGCTCAGAGCTCAGTTGTATAGAGAAGAGAGCCCTGAGAACAGCTTAAGCAGAGCTTATTTACTTTCCTTGGAGAGGTCAGGGAGGGAAGTTTATTGATGGTTCAGGGCGAGTGGCCGGTTTGCGTGCAACCGGGTGAGGGAGAACAATCTGCAGTTTAGCAGTTGGGGACTGCACATTCTGGGAATAAGATTAGCAAATAGCTCTCATGATTTCAACAGTGTTTTGTTAAGCATACAGAAAAACAGGAAGTGACAAATACCTTTTTTATTAACCTTTCATTCCCCACTTCTTCTCGTTACTTTTAATCATAAATGTGATCATTGGACGGTGTCATATTTTATGCCTGCTAGTGGCGTATATTTTTGTCTGATTACCAAAAGTTTAACTTGTCCAATTTGAGCTTGAAGAAATGAAACTACATGGTGGAGCAAGCAAGTTCCTACAGTTAGCAAATAATGAGGATTATTAATGGACCAGCCAGGGCTGATAAAAGCGTAGTTAACCCGGGGGACTATGTTAACGAAGACTCAAACCACCCTTTTTGGGCCTCTCTCTTTCGTTGACGCTCTTCAAGGCGTCTTCTTAATTTACTCATATATTCTTTTACAACCAGTATGGTCGGCATAAAAAAACATTGTTCCCTCAATGTAGCATAAATGCCCCCTTTTCTCATGAAAAGGAGTTCCAACCCTTGCCTGTTCTGTTATACAACTTTAGAGAGAGAGGTTCAAGATTCCTGTAAAGCTGTGATGGAGGTTTTTACTATCTTTAAGATTTTGTATACTGCTGCTTCTAATTGGGTCATTTCTTGTGTCCCATGAACTAGAGCAGTGGTTCCTGTGCCCACCCCTGCAGCAATTCCTATTCCCAAAAGGATCGCTAAAGTGAGGAAAACGGGTTCCTGGCAGAACCGGGTTGTATGCCCCACTATTTGAACTTTAAATGATACTGTGTCATGATAGAGCACTCTGGGAAACATCTGCATCATTACATTATTAATCATATCTGTTGACCATTTTATGAAAACATAAACAATGTTTAAGTATATAGAATTATACTGTTTTAGGTATGGAAAAGGCAAGGTACCTAAGATAGAATGGAAGACAGGGAAACAGTTATATTTAGTTGCAACCTGATTTAGAAGGCATTGCTTCTGTTGTAATCAATGAATCCCCTGAACCTCAAGTTTAGTTAGTTTCATAATTTTGTACCCAACTTGTAAGGGAAGGGGCTCAGAAGTTCACAGTCTGCAGAATTTCACAAAAAGAAGATTTGGTTTTTTTTTTTTTTTTTCCCTCTGTTCTGGGCAAGTAACATTTTTAAGGACACCTAAGCTTTTTTCTTCTCTCTTTTTTTTTTCTACCTGCCAGCTGTTACCATGGAGCCCAGTTGGTAACTTCTTTATCTTAGAAATGTAGCCATCTCTTTGAAGCCCCAGCTCAAGGACAGGGGCCTTGTTCACATATTTTGTTAAAAACTAGTATGTGGGTGTCTAGCTTAGGAGTGTTGATTTTTCAAGCCAGTGCCCAAGTAGAACAGGCAACACGAAAACAGGAAGTTTATCTACATTGAACTCTTTTATAGGGTCTCTTTTGCTGAAAGTCCTAAAGTTAGCCATGGTGAAAACTTCTGGAGAATTCAGTTCAGACTTTTCTGTGGGCCTGGTACAGAGGGGGAAGATGGGAAAGGCGGGGGGTAAGACCCGGTTGGTGGATCTGAGTATGAGGAAGGAGAGATATAAAAGAATAATAGGAAAGGGGTTTGTGATTTTCCTAGCAACAACAACTTGAGCAGTAGAACAGATAGTGCCAAGGGGAAGACCGAAGTGAGTATCCCAAAAAGCCTGTGAGGGCTTTTCAATTCTTAGTAAACTGTTTTCAGTGATGACAAAGCAACTTTAAAGGCCATTTTCATTACATCTTGGATAGGGGTCTGAGGGTTCTCCTCAGCTGGTTTGAGCTTTGGGTTAGCTGGTAAGAGGACCTGGTGGGACGGGGTGCAGGCACTGACAGGAGAAGAGAGGAGGGAGTGGGTGGAGGGGTGCCTCAGTGCCTGCTACCTCAGCAAGGGGGCAATGGTCTGAGAACCGGCGGAGGTTTGGGTTTTGGATCTAGTAATTGGAGGGGAGAAATCAGGTTGCTGAGGTGGGAGTGACAGCAGAAAGTCTGTAGCAGAAGGCTGAGGGTAAGAATCTATTGGAGAAGAATAGTTCAGGATGTGAGCAAAGGAGGGAAAAGGCTTCCACATAGGGGAATCTCCTTTCACTCTTTTGAGCACTTGCAGAAGTTAAAAAGGTCACACAGAATTTGAGGACCTAGAGGCCCCTCTGTGGGCCATCAGTTTTCTTTCTCTATTTGTTAATATGGTCAATGCTGTGTACTTAATTTGATGAGCAGTTGTTTTCCACCAGGCACCCCCTGTATGCTCACATGCCCATGACTTACAGAAGAAGTCAGCTTTTCCCCCACACAGCTATGGCTGTTTGTGGCTTTGATACTCTGCCTGGCAAACATAGTAATCTAGGCTAGCCAACCTGCATCTGGCTAGCGTGTCCCTATATCCATAATATTTGTTTCCATTATCTATGGTACAGAAGGTATTTAATGGAATTTTAGTGGGATCCTCTTCATCAGGAATATCTCAATAGGAAAGACCAATAGCCAGCTGACAAATGTCTGGATGGAGAGAAGGCCACCAGGTACCTAAGTGGGCTGTATGCAAGATAGACCATACTTTTTGTCTAGTAGAATTTGTGATCAGCAATTGCTGCTGAACAGGCTGATGAGGGTTAGGACTACTGGTGGCCAAGGGGAGAGTCTATAGCCATATCCGTATGGCGAATACAAAATTTGAAAGGGTTACCAGTCTTTTCCAGTTTCCAGCCAGAGTCTGGACAGGGCACAGGCTTGAGACTTGAGGCATGGATCCAGGAAGTGATTCCGTCTACTTTTACCGCTGTAGGTGTTATAAGTAGCACCTGGTATGGTTCTTTCCAGCGGGGTTCCAGGGATGACACCTGATGTCATCTTATGTAGATGAAGTCTCTTGATATTGATGTGGAGTCCCCTCGTCTGCAGGTTGGTAGGCAGTGGCTAGGTGTTTCAACAGGTATCGCTGAGTTCTTTCGAGAACTTTTAGTCTGTCAAGCAAGGGGGTGTGGAAGGGATCGTTCGGTCTTAGAGTTGGGGTTAGGTCCCTTACTGGAGGAGGGACACCATTGAGAATTTCATAGGGGGTGAGGTAACACAAAGAAACAGAGGGAGAATTTCTTGCATGAAACAGTGCATAAGGCTGGAGCATAGTCCAATCTTTTATGCTGGTCTCTAAGCTTAATTTCTTTAAGGTCTCTTTAATGGTTCTATTTATTTTTTACCTGTACTGCGCTCTGGGGTCTACAAGCACAATGTAACTTCCAATTAATTTCTAGGGTCCTGGCTAACCCCTGACTTACCTGGGCCATGAACGCCGGTCCATTATCAGAACCTATTACTTTAGGCCGGCCGTATCTTGGAAAATATCTTTCAGGATATTCTTGACCATCATTTGCGCTGTTAATTTTTATTTTGTGGGAAAGGCTTAAATCCATCCTGAAAATGTATCTACAAAGACTAAGAGATATTTAAGTCCATACCATGCTGGCTTAATTTCAGTAAAGTCCACTTCTCAGAATTGTCCTGGTCTGGTTCCTCATAGGTACTTTCCTGCAGGAAGCTTGGAATGGTAAGCATTAACCAATTGACATATCTGACAGGCTTTTGTTACCCGTTCAGATATTTCCTTTCGCTGTGAGTTGGTTAATTGAAAACTCTGTTCTTGATCCTTCAGGAATGCCTGCAGTTTCTTTTAACCAAGGTGAGTGAGTTGATGTACATTTTTAAAGTAGTGTAGGGCTTTCTGTAATTGAAGGCTGGGCTCAGTGAAGTTGAGGAATTCAATGTCAGTGTCCTTAGATGTTATCAAAAGCTTGCTGGTGCTCAAAGGGTCCATTGGAATTGGGCATCCTCATTTAACAGCGGGTATAAAGGAGAAGCTAAGAACACAAACCCAGGTATCCATACCTGCAAAAGCCAGCAGTCCCAAGAAACTCTCTTGAGTTGTCTCTTGTTAGATGGGGGTGGTATCTGCACAATGGTTTTTTTCTCGGCAGAGAGCCCTGAGAACAGCTTAATCAGACCTTATATACTTTTCTTGGAGTGGGCAGGGAGGGAAACTTATCGATGGGTCAGAGCAAGTGGGAGGTTTGGTACAAGCGGGTGAGGGAGTACAATCCTCAGTTTGGCAGTTGGGGACAGCACATTCTGGGAACAAAATTAGCAAACAGTTCTCCAGATTTCAACAGTGTTTTGTTAAGCATACAGAAAAACAGGAAGTGACAAGTGCCTATTTTATTAACCTTTCACCAAAGCGAAATAGAACGTGAGCTTGGATTACAAAAACAACCATGTCCAGGTTGCCTAATGCTCTCAAATGTCAATCCTATTGGTGACTACATATTTGTTTCTTCCAAAGATTATATATTCAACATCAACCATGTTGAAAATGTCTAATCCTATCACTCACTTTATACTTTGCCTGATTTCATGTCTCTATTGATATCTGCATTCTTGCATGTTTTCCCCCATTCATCATTGTGACTGACTCTTCACATGTGCTGATATTTTGTTCACTCTCTACCCAAACTTGATTGCTAAAGAACTTTTGGTCTAAATCCTATACTCACTCTTTTTCCTGAACCTACCGACTATCTTCCTAATCCTACCGACTATCCCTTTTAGACAGGAAGTTCTCTTCTACCTTCAATCATCCAAGGTACAAGGTCCTATGCCATTGTATATTGATTTATCTCGGACATCTGTGCAGAACCTAATTCAATGCTAAGTATCCCAATCAAGGGCCCTTCTGGACTTCAAATCTTACCTTGATTTCTGTTTTCATAATTACTTTGAAAATTTAATAAAATAGTGTTTGCCAAGGAACTGACTTCATTCAGTTCCTGAAGGAATTGACCTACCTCACTTCTTTGGTGATGGAACTCTCTTAACTTGGGTTCCAGGAAGACAGGAACACACAGCCAGTCCCAGTCCCAGTACCAGTGGGCTAACTTGTTTGGATTTACCAAGGACAGAGTGTGTCTTTTTTGGTACCTACTGATGTGAGGATGGTCAGATGGGAGGAGAGCCTTCCCTGAGAAAGCATGTAGTGGTCAGCGCAGGCTCCTGACAACTTCACAGAGTTTGACAAAAAGACCAGATCTGAGACAGAACAGGCCACCTTGGGGGAACATAGTATGGCCCACCAGTCAGAGGAGACTCTGGATAGTCACAGACTTACATGGAGGAAGGAGGTGCCTTTTTGAGTGTGGGTGTGAGTTTGTGGTTTTGTCTCATGTTCTGAGAATAGGTAGAAAAGGCGGTTTGCTTGGTTTGGAGTGGACTGTTTTTAGAAAGTCCTTTGACAAGGCGAGTGTTTCTGTGTCTGTGTATCCCACTGTGTCCGTGGTTGTAGACATTAGAAAAGAGAATGCATCAATGGATGTTTCCTGTCTAGTAGAAAGCTTCCCAGCATTCATCCTACCCATTATAGGAATGGACTGCCTTTTGTCTTATCGATGGGCAACACCTACTATCTTCCTAAGTTCCTGTTTTCTTCCTGAATTCTGGCCACTCGCCAGAATAGGCTCATGGTTTTGTTTCCAAAATATGTACCACTTCTAAATTCTGCGAAATGGCCATGTAATGGATAGCTGAAGGGAATGGCAAGCATCTCAGAAAACTCAGATATCAGTGTGACCAGAAAAGTCTCAGTGGAGAAACCCTGCTTTGGGCCTTTTGCTTACATATTGTTCTGTTGCCCTGAATGTCAGGAAGGTCTTTGCCTCAGGCCACCACTTTGTGAAGCCTGAAAAAAACAGTTTTCAAATGGAAATGAATGGGCCTCACCAGTGGCCACGTGGCCACCCAGATCAATAAATTTGCTTAATTGCTTTGGAAAGGGATGTGTCTGAATCAGCCTCCTGGCCCTGTGTGAGGCAGTGGCTTAGATTCTCAGCACCTGATGAATCTAAAGAAAGATCCAATGTGTGCATCCAAAACCAAAATGGCAAAAAGATTAGTCATTGTGGATGAAGTCTCTTGCCTTCCTCTATTAGATTCCTGACCTCCATCAAGGGAGTATAGGGATTTTTTGGGTCAAATGAGTTCTTCCAATCCCTGCAGAGGTGCTTGTGTTTAATCATGACTCCAAATCAAATAAGGAATCAATACCTGACAGTCAGTAGGCCTCAAATTGTAGAAGAAGAGCAGTATTAATGGCAGAACTATGTGATCAATCCTGGTTCACTTCAAGGGTGTCCAGGCCACCCTGAGTTTAGGCAAATGAAGGGCAAGGGAGCTTATTTTGGATACTCTCTTGTGCTGTGCCATTTAAGGAAACCTCCAGGCAGAGGTTATGATGAGTGACTACATGGAAGAAGATGAGGACCATGTGGGATTGTTTGGTTCTAATTGTGGTCACTTGTGTGGCTGTTGGAAGAGATGACTGGGTTCATCTGCGCTAGAACACTGGTTTGATTCTCCTCAGAAACTGAGCTCTGTAACTGACCTCAGAGTAGTAATTGCTTTGGAAATGAATATGACTTAAACAGCCTCTTGGCCCTGTTTGAGGCTGTGGCTTAGATTATCAGCACCAGATGGATCTAAAAAAAGATCCCATGTGTGCATCCAAAACCAAAATGGCCAAAATAGCAGCCATTGTGGATGAAGTCTCTCGCCTTTCTCTGTAAGGTTCTGAAAGAATAAAAGAAATTGAAATTGAAATGTAAAGAACCAGGTTTCCTAAAGTTTCCAAGCTGCACTCAGCACCTGAAATTCCGGTGGCAGTTAAGACAATTTCCAGATCTGCACATTAGGTGTGTGTTGAAATCTTCCCTGACCACCTAGGTACTTAACACCCCTTCCCAGAAACCGTGCAGCTCACCACGTATACATCTCAGGGCTTCAACCAATCAGTTTAAATGTATACCCCTTCTTAGGGCTGATCAATCACCCCCTGCCCGACCTGTTCCCGCCAATGAATGTTCTAATCATGCTTTAGAGTTGTTATTTGATTTTCTCTTGGTATATGATGATTTGCTAAAGGAGGCTATGATGTATGTAAAGTCCCTGCCCTCTCTAAAGATTGTATATAAACTGTGCTCAAGTTGTTCTCGGGGCTCTTTGTTCTTTGCTCCTCTGAAGTGAGTCCTGAGCTCCAGCATGCTGGACCCCCAATAAACCCTTTAGAGTTGCATGAGAAAGCCTGTTGATGGTCTTTTCCTCCGATGTTCACCCCACCTATTCATCTGGAGGCCCCAGGTGAGATATTTGGCGTGGCGGATGAAAGACCCCAAGGGACTTCTCTCAGGGTAAGTAAGGCGCCTCTTTCTGGTTTCGGGTTTCAGGTTAGGGCTTGGCAAAGTGGCTGTCGGTGAAGAGCATTAGCTCTCTCTGATAGTGGCTGACAGACGTGTCACAGAGCTGCAGGCCACGTCCCTGTGGGACACTCCAGGGGACGAGGGAAATCAAGGAATAGTAGTTTCCTCAACTCGGTTATATTTTGCTTCAGAATTCGGTTTGCCAGCCCATCAGGTTTTGCCGGCTACTCAATTTTGTTCATTGTCCTGAACTCATGTTGAGTTTATTGTCTGTCTTTATTGTCTAACACATCAGGTTTTGCCAGTTACTCAGTTCTAATCTTTGTCTTGGACACACGTTAAACGTTTACTGTTTGTCTTTGTCTGTGTTGCGATTGTGTCTTCACTGTCTCTCTTTGAGTAACTCCCATTATGGGACAAATCACTTCCACGGTTCTGTCCCTGACCGTTGATCATTGGACTGATGTCCGCTCAAGGGCCCAGAATCTTTATTTTTCAGTAAAATGCCGGACCTGGCAGACTCTCTGTGCTTCAGAATGGCCCATTCTCAAAGTCGGGTGGCCCCCAGAAGGATCCTTCCGTTTCCCTCTAATCCGAAAATCAGAGATATTGTCTTTCAGCCGGGACCACGTGGCCACCCAGATCAATAGCCATATACCCCTTCCCCAGGATCCTATCATTCAAACCTTCCGCTCCCCCCGCTTCCCTCCATTCTCCCTGAGTCACAAGACTGGACACTCCTCCCCCTCCTTATCCTCTACCCTGGCTCCCCAACACCGAACACGTTCCAGATGATCCTCCTGCCGCTGACACAGCCTCTCCGCCACTAGAGGCAATTGGGCCAGTCCCAAGCCCTCCAGGGGACTTCGCAGCAGCAGCAGCAGCAGCCCCTCCTCCTCTGGTGGAAGCTGGGCCATCTAAAGGAACCCGCCAGTGACAGATAATAAAAAACTCAGAAACCCCTGTGATGCTCCCTCTCCATCCCTATGGGCCGATGAACCGACCAAACTGGGACCCCAACACCATTGAAGTTAGGTAGCATCTTTCCACTTATCACCGGCCTCTAATAGCGGGTCTCTGAGTGGCCGCCAGAAGGCCGACTAATTTGGCCATGGTAAGAGAGATTATCCAAAGGCCTAATGAGTCTCCCTCTATGATTTTTTAGAGAATTATGGAAGCATTTAGAAAATATACTCCTTTTGATTCTCAGACAGAGTACGAAAAGACATCTGTTGCAATGGCCTTTATCCAGCAGGCTGCCCTAGATATTAAGAAAAAGTTGCAACGTCTAGATGGATTACAAGATATGACCTTAAGAGATTTAGTCAGAGAAGCTGAGAAAATATATTATAAGAAAGAAACTGAGGAGGAATGGGAACAGAGGAGACAGAAGGAAAGGGAACAAAAGGAGGATGAAAGGAGCAAAAGGTAGACTAAAGCACTGGCTAAGGTTCTGGTCAGAGCAGTAAATAGGCCAGAAGTTAAAAAGCACGGAGATAGGAAGGGATACATGGGCCCATGCCAAAGGCTGTCCCTGGCCTCAGGTCAATGTGCCTACTGTAAAGAAAAAGGACACTGGGCCAAAGAGTGCCCCCAAAAAAAGCAGAGATGCCAGACCGCCGTGCTGACTCTAGAACAGGACTAGGGAAGTCGGGACTCGGATCTCCTCCGCAAGCTCAGGGTAACATTTTAAGTGGAGGAAACCCCATTGAACTTTGAAGTGAAAACAGGACCAGTATACTCAACCTTTAAGACCCCACTGGGCCCCCTATCAAATAAATGGTCGCTTGTTCAAGGGGCTAATGACAGTAGATAATGAGCTTGGACAACTAAGAGGACAATGGACCTAGGAAATGGAAAAGTCCACCACCCTTTTCTAGTAATCCCAGAATGCCAGGCCCGTTGATGGGCAGGGATTTGCTTACAAAACTCGGCGCTAGAATAACCTTTAACCCTGATGGTCCCCAAGTGGTGTTTCTAAACGCTTCAGTAAAAACTCCCATAGTCACGGCTTTGACTATGTCCGTAGAAGATGAACATCAACTCTTCGTGCGCCCTAGAACTGATCAAACAGGAAAACTATCCCAGAAATTGATAAAAGATTATCCTAATGCCTGGGCAGAAACTGCTGGGTTAGGTCTAGCCATAAAAAAACCTCCAATAGTAGTAGAATTAAAAGCCTCTACCTCTCCAATCAGTGTTAAACAATATCCTCTAATCAAAGAAGCTAAGGATGGGATAAGGCCCAATATTCAGAAATACCTGGCTCTTGGGGTCCTAAGGCCCTGTCAATCGGCCTAGAATACCCCCCTGCTACCAGTAAGAAAGCCAGTAACTGGGGACTACCGTCCTGTTCAAGACCTAAAAGAGATCAAAAACAGACTGCAGGACATTCACCCCACGGTACCCAATCCACATAATTTGCTTAGCACTCTGAATCCGGAGAGGTAATGGTACACTATGCTGGACTTAAAAGATGCTTACTTCTGCTTGCCACTACATAAGGACAGTCAGTTGCTGTTTGCTTTCGAGTGGATAGACCCAGAAACAGGAACATCTGGCCAACAAACCTGGATTAGACTCCCACAGGGGTTCAAAAACTTCCCCACTTGAACTCTGGTGTGATTTCCCTTAGAAAATGAGTTCTGGTAATGAACTCAGAGAAGTATTGCCATAAATTTTGTTGGGATTTTAGGAGGCCATGCATGAGAGTCGCCCTTGGAAACTGAGATCTAGGCCCAGTGTGGCTTTCCACAGAGCACTGGGTATCTCAGCCAGAATATCACATGATTTTATTCTGAAAGACTTGGCAGCCATAGTTGAGATTCAAAACACACATAGACTTCACATTGTAGACCTCAATGGACCTAGCTTCATGTGACCTTTTGGGCACTCTTTGGGACGCCTTGCCTGTGAGAGTTATCCACAGCTTTCATTGAAATGAGCTTCCTCAAAATTTAATGGTGTGGTGGGTCAGGGTCTGCAGGAGAATACATCAACCAGGCTTCTATCTCACATAGCTTGCCCCCTTGACCATTGCAACCTGATTCTGAACATTGCCCTGAAACCTCTCCATATAACAAGATGCTTTTATATGAAGAGATCAAACATATAAGGGATTACGGGCTGCAGCACGTCAGTCACAAGCCATTTGGAAGCAATGGCAGATCCACATGGCCCCACCACAAATGTTTTATCACAAACCTGCACACCACAGCTCGTGCCCTCAATTGAGCAGTCTACAACTTACTGGCATCTCTGTTCTACACCATTTTCATGAAACCCAGTAAATCAAGGCATTATCTGGTACACTCATGATCAGCAACAGGGCATACAAAGGTTCTCCTGTGCCACCTGGTCATTAGAATTTCAAAAATTTCATGGTATTTATCTATCCATTTTTCAAGGTTGAAGTTGGAAGCACTGTATGTTTCAATTTATTCAGGAACCATTAAATGGTGAGGAACCTCATTTCAGTGAAATCTCTGGAGGACACTCACATGAATGTCTTCCCAAAGAGTAGCCAAAAGGTCACATGAATCCAGGCCCATTGAGGTCTACAATGTGAGGACTATGTGTCTTTTGACTCTCAACTATGGCTGCCAAGTCTTTCAGAATAAAATCATGTGATATCCTAGCTGAGATACCTAGTGCTCTGTGGAAAGCCACCCTGGGCCTAGATCTCAGTTTCCAAGGGCGACTCTCATGCATGGCCTCCTTAAAATCATAACACAGTTCATGGCAATACTTCTCTGAGGTCAGTTCCAGAACTCAGTCTCTAAGGGGAAACACACCAGAGTTCCAGCCCAGGTTTACCTACACCTCTCTTCCAACCCTCACACAAATGACCACAATTAAAACCAAAACACTCCCACATCACCCTCATCTTATTCCATATAGACACTCATCTTAACTTCAAGCTGTAGGTTTCCATGAGGGATGCAGCCCAAAACAGTGTCCACAATAAGCTCCCTTGCCCTTCATTGGCCTAAGTCAGGGTGGCCTGGACACCCTTCATGTGAACCAGGAGTGATCAAATAGGTGTGCCGTTAATACTGCTCTGCTTCTCCAATTTGATGCCTTCTGACTGTGAGGTTTAGATTCTTAATGTGAATTGGAGCCCAGAGAAAACACAAGCACCTCTAGGCTAGCCTCTGCAGGGCATTGAAGAACTCATTTGACCCAAAGGATACGGATTCTCACTTGATGGAGGTAAGGAACCTTACAGTGGAAGGTGAGAGAGTTCATCCACAATAACTGCTTTTTTGGCCATTTTGGTTTTGGATGCACACATGGGATCTTTCTTTGCATCCATCAGGTGCTGACAATGTAAGCCACAGCCTCACATAGGGCCAAGAGGCTGATTCAGACACACCCCTTTCCAAAGCAATTAAGCAGAGAGCCACAGGTGAGGCCTATTCATTTCCATTTGAAATATATTTTCTTCAGGCTTCACAGAGGTGTTGCCTGAGGCATCAACCTTCCTGACTTACTGGGGAACAGAACAAAAGGTAAGCAAAAGGCCTAAAGCATGGTTTCTCCACTGAGACTTTACTGGTCACACTGATATCTGAGTTTTATAAGATGCTCGCCATTTCCTTCAGCTATCCAGTACATGTCCATGTCACAGAGCTTGGAGGTGGTACATATCTTGGACACCAAACCATGAGCCTATTCTTGAGAGTGGCCAGAATTTAGGAAGAAAACCGGAAGTATGGTCTATCTTGCATACATCCCCCTTAAGGACCTGATGACCATCTCTCCACCCAGACATTTCTCAGCTGGCTATAAGTCTTGTCTATTGGGATATCCCTGATGAAGAGGATTACACTAAAATTCCATTAAATCCCTTCCATACATAGATAATGGAAACAAACATTATGTTTGTAGGGACACGTGAGCCACATGCAGGTTGGTTAGCCTAGATTACTATGTTTGCCTGGCGGACTGTGAAAGCCATAAACAGTCACAGCTGTGTGGGGGAAAGCCGACTTCTTCTGTAAGTCATGGGGATGTCAGCATACAGGGACTTCCAGATGGAACCCAAACTCCTCATCAAATTTTGTACACAATATTGGCATTATTACCAATTAGATAACCAAACCTGATGTCCCACAGAGGGGTCTCTAGATCCTCAAATTATGTGTGACCTTTTTAACTTCTACAAGTGCTCAAAAGGGTGAAAGGAGATTCCCCTATGTGGAGGCTTTTTCCCTCCTTTGCTCGCATCCTGAACTATGCTTCTCCAATAGATGCTCACCCTCAGCCTTCTACTCCAGACTCTCTGCTGTCACTCCCACATCAGCAACTTGATTTCTCCCCTACAATTAATAGATCAAAAACCCAAACCTCCGCTGGATCTCAGACCACTGCCCCCTTCCTGAGGTAGCAGCTACTGAGGTACCCCTCCACTCACTCACTCCTCTCTTTTCTTGTCAGTGGCCGCACTGGGTCCCAACAGGTCCTCTTACCAGCTAAACAAAATCTCAAACCAGCTGAGGAGAACCCACATACCAGTGTCCAAGATGTAATGAAAATGGCCTTTAATGTTGCTTTGTCATCACTGAAAACGGTTACTAAAAATTTAAAGTCCCTCACAGGCTTTTTGGTATACTCACTCCCGTTTCCCCCTCTGTTCTACATGTTCTACTGCTCATGTTTCTGTTGCTAGGAAAATCCCAAAACCCTTGCCCATTATTCTTTTACATCTCTCTTTCCTCATTCTCAGATTCAAGGAGCTGCTCTCAGCCCTGCTTCCCTGTCTTCCTCCTCTGTACCAGGCCCATGGAAAAGTCGAGCAGTATTAACGGCAGGCCTATTTGATCACTCTTGGTTCACAGGAATGGTGTCCAGGCCACACTGACTTTAGGCGAATGAGGGGGAAGGGAGCTTATTTTGGACACAAACTTGGGCTGCACCCTTCATGGTAACCTCCAGTCAGAGGTTATGATATGGAAGAAGATTTGGGCCATGTGGCAGTATTTTGGTTTTAATTTTGGTCATTTGTGTGGTGGTTGGAAGAGATGACTGGGTCCACCTGGGCTTGTTCTCTGGTGTGATTCCCCTTAGAGTCTGAGTTCTGGAACTGACCTCAGAGAAGTATTGCCATGAATTGTGTTGGGATTTTAAGAGGCCACACATGAGAGTCGCCTTGGAAACTGAGATCTACGCCCAGGGTGGATTTGCACAGAGCACTGGGAATCTCAGCCAGTATATCATATGATTTTATTCTTAAGGACTTGGCAGCCATAGGTGAGAGTCAATACACACATGGAGCTCACATTGTAGACCTCAATGGGCCTGGATTCATGTGACCATTTGGGCACTCTTTGGGAAGCCTTGCCTGTGATAGTTCTGCAGAATTTTCATTGAAACGAGCTTCCTCACCATTTAATGGTTCCTGAATTAATTGAAACCCACAGAGCCTCCAACTGTATTATTGAAAAATGGCTAGATAAATACCACGGAATTTTTGAATTTCCCATGACCAGGTGGCACTGGAGAACCTGTGGATGTCCTGTTGCTAATCAAGAGTATACCAGACAGTGCCTTGACTGACTGGGTTTCATGAAAATGGTGTAGAACAGAGATTCCAGTAACTTGGAACCTGCTGAGTAGTGGGCCTAGAGCAGTGGTGTGCAGGTGTGTAATAAAACATCTGTGGCGGGGCCATGTGGATCTTCCATTGGCTTCTGAATGGCTTGTGACTGACATGGTGCAGCCAGGAGTCCCTTATATGTAAAGACATCTTGTTATATGGAGAAGTTTCAGGGCAATGTCCAGAATCAGGTGGCTATGGTCAATGGGGCAATGTCTGTGGGATAGAAGCCTGTTGGTGCATTCTCCTGCAGACCCTGACCCACCACACGTGACAGAACTCCCTCCAGCACCGTGTCCCAGTTGAACTCCTTGTATTTTGTTAAACAAATAACAAACTCCCTATGCAGCAGCAAGAAAGACAATGAAAATTGGAGGATGACCAAAGGGCTTCACAGTCTACACGGGGAGACACTTTTCCCCAATGGCCATAGTTTAACTACAAAAATAGAACTCATCACTGATGCACCATGTTCATTGGAAAATAAGAAAACATGTCCTCCAGGTCACATAGATGCAGATCTGGCTCTGATGGTCTCACTACAAAGGAAGCTAAAGCTCCTGACAACAACATATATTTCAAGGACCCATCCTCAGAGGCAGTTACTCAAGAAGTCTTTAGGCCAGCAGAGCTCCATGGTTGTGGAGAGTTTACCCTGTCCCTTACTTTTTGAAACTCATCTACCACCTCCAAGTTTGTGAATTCCTGAGCATTTTCCATTCCAGATATGTATTCACAGATTTTCTAACACTTCCCCTCTCATTGTGTCTTACTTGGGCCCAAGGTAATGTTAAGGCTTTGTTCTGGATGAAAGTGAGAAGATGTTTGTGTAGCACATATTTGCATACTCATAGATTCATTTTCCTATTTTCCATTGAAATACAGAATCCCTGACATGAACATATACCCTACTAGACTCTGACTAATAATCCTAAAATGATGTAGAAAAATAACCCAAGCAGAATAGAAATACAAGCATTTCAGAGGATGCATGCTGTATAGTTGGACTTGCCTTTTGCATGATAAACGGTAGGTGTTAAATATGTAGACAATTTTTAATTGAAATAGTTCTCCATGTGTTTTTAAAGTAAACAAATATGTGAATTCCTGTCTCCCTTGCTTTGTAGCCAATTTAACACATGTATTTTTATATGCACATTTAGATTCCTACATGGTATCACATGCACAATTTGTGAGGTGGCTGATGGAAGATACAACTTATGAGAAGAGATCACTCCTCCTAAACGCAGTTGGAACTGAAAATACAACCTATGGGTGAGCTTCCTAGTATTACAATATTATACATAAATCCATGTTCAGTAAAATGAATATTTTTGCATCTGTGGATGATATATATTTCATAATGAATTTCGATTTGCATGTATTTCTACCTTTTAATATCTGTGGGGTTCTTTTTTATATGTGTGTGTGTGTGTGTGTGTGTGTGTGTGTGTGTGTATATATATATATATTCCAGATTTTTCAAAATATGAAATATATATGTCTTATTTTACACTCCCTAAATTCACTCATATTCATGTATGTGGATTTATAATCAACTTTTCACAAGATTATTCTCAGAATTATTCATCCACCTGAAATACATATTTATTTTCTAGTACTGAAAACTAACTTCAGTGAATGGTGCATACAAATCCTAATTATTCTACAGTAACTGACCCTGTTTAACATCAATCCAAGTAGATTACTATGGGACATGATGTATGTTTTGACGTTCATTTTCATTCAAACCTGGTACATTACTATTTCTTCAGGTTATGCATATCATCGGATATGTATTTCATTCACAAGTTAGCAAAATTATTTGCATTTGTTTCACTTTCAATCACTTCCTATTCAGAACACATGAATTCCTCTATGTTTGTTGACTGGTATTTTTATGAGACTTCTTTCCAAACACAATATTTTCCAAATCCATAATCAGTTTTGAAGCAAAACTCACACACCCTTCATGAGAAAACATAACTCTAATATTACCATTAGATGTATAACTCGTTGGAATGAATGATTGTATATCAATATAAGATTTCTTATATATTTTAAGATATCAATTCAATCCATTATTTAAAGTGGAACTAGTTATATTATTTATTCACTGTATGGTGTATTCATACATTATCTCTATATTCATAGACAATGTGTACACCTCTCTGTACCAACAATACTAATTTATTCATCTTCAAAATATGGCCCTCAGAAAAGGTGGAAGAAATACTCATGTCACCTGATCTACATATACATTTTATCAGAGTAATATTCTGGACACAAAATACAAAGGTCACACTTATGATTGTACCAAAGCCTAAATGGAAAGTGAGAAAGGATTACTACAATCATCCATGTGATGTTGCCTAATGCTCTCAAATGTCAGTCCTATTGGTGAGTACATATTTGTTTCTTCCTAAGATTGTGTATTCAAACTCAACCCTGTTGAAAATGTCTAATCCTCTCACTGACTTTATACTTAGCCTGATTTCATAATGTCTCTATTGATATCTGCTTTCCTACATATTTTCCCCTGTTCATCATTGTGACTGACTCTTAACTTGTGTTGACATTTACATTCACTGTCTAACCAAAACCGTATTGCTAAAGAACTTTTTTTCCAAATTCTATATTCACTCTTCTTCCTAATCCTTCCGACTATCAGTTTTTGAATGGATGTTCTCTTCTATATTCAATCATCCAAGTAAAGGTCGTGCGAGCATCGGAGGAAGATACTACCAAGAGAATACATCATGCAACAGCAAAGGGTTTATTTGGGGCCCAACATGCTGGGGCTCAGAGCTCACTTAATTAGAGCAGAGAGCCCTGAGAAGAGCTTATGGAGAGTTTATATACTTTTCTTGGAGAGGGCAGAAAGGGAAGTTTATTGATGGTTCAGGGTGAGTGGGTGGTTTGTATTCAACCGGGTGAGGGAGTACATTCTGCAGTTTGGCCGTTGGGGACAGCACATTCTGGGACAAGATTAGAAAACATTTCTCAACATTTCAACAGTGTTTTGTTAAGTGTACAGAAAAACAGGAAGTGACAAGTATATATTTTATTGACCTTTCATTCCCCACTTCTTCTGGCAACTTTTAATCATAAAAATGATCATTGGGGGATGTCACATTCTATGTTTTCTAGTGGGGTATTACCATAAGTTTAACTTGTCCAATTTGAGCTTGGAGAAAATAAATTACATGGTTGAGGAAACAGGGTTTTATAGTTAGCAATAATATGAGGATTATTATTGGACGGGCCAGAGTTGATAAAAACGTAGTTAACCAGGGGGACTGTATAAACCAAGACTCAAACCACCATTTTTGGGCCTCTCTCTCTCCTTGACTCTCTTCAAGGCATCTTTTTAATTTACTCATAGATTATTTTACAACTCCATTATGGTCGACATTAAAAAAACATTCTTCCCTCAATGCAGCACAAAGGCCCCCTTCTCTAGTGAAAAAGAGATCCAACCCTCTACTGTTCTGTAAAACAACTTCAGAGAGAAAGGTTAAAGATTCCTGCAAAGCTGTGATGGAGGTTACTAATATCTTTAAGTTTTTATATATTCCTGCTCCTAATTGGGTCATTCGTTGTGTCCCATGGACCACGGCAGTGGTTCCTCTGCCCAACCCTGAATCAACTCCTATTTGCAATGGAATGGCTAAGGTGAGGGATATATGTTTTCAGAGCAACCGGATTGTATGCCCCCCTATTTGAACTTCAAATGAATCTGTGTCATGATAGAGCACTCTGTGAAACATCCGCACCATTACACATTTAATCACATCTGTTGACAATTTCATTAAAACACAAACAATGTTTAAGTATATAGAATTAAACTGTTGCAGGGACGGACAAGGCAAGGCACCAAAGATAGCACCAAAGACAGGGAAACAGTCTTATTTGGTTGCAACCAGATTCAGAGGGCATTGCTTCTGTTGTAATCAGTTAATTCCATGAAACCTAAGTTTATGTAGTTTCAGAATTTTGTACCCAACATGAAAGGGAAGGGGCTCAGAAGTTCATAGTCTTCAGAAGTTCACAAAAGGCAATTTTTGTTTCTGTTTTTTCCTTAGGTCTGGGCAAGTTAAATTTTCAAGAACACCTGGGAGGGGGAGAGCTTTTTCTTCCCTTTCTTTTTTCCCCCTGCCAGCTTTTTCCATGGAGCCCAGTTTGTAACTTCTTTATCTTAGAAATGTAGCAATGTCTGTGAAGCCCCAGCTCAAGGCCAGGAGCCTTGTTCACATATTTTGTGAAAAACTAGTGAGGGTGTGTCTAGCTAAGGAGTGCTGATTTTTTAGCCAGTTGCCAAGTAGACCAGGTCAACACAAAAAGAGAAAGTTTATGTACACTGAAGTCTTTTATAGCGACTCTTTTCCTGAAAGTCCCATAGGCAGCCATGGTGAAGACTTCTGGAGAAGGTCAGACTGTGAGGTGGAGATTCTTTATGTGAATTGGAGTCATGAGAATACCCAAGCATAAATGGGCTAGCCTCTTCCGGGATTTGAAGAACCCATTTGACCCAAAGGATCCCTATTCTCACTTGATGGAGGTCAGGAATTTTTCTGAAGAAGGCTAAGACTTCATCCACAATGACAGCAATTTTGGCCATTTTGGTTTTGGATGCACACTTTGGATCTTTCTTCAGATCCATCAAGTGCTGAGAATCTAAGCCACAGCCTCACACAGGGCCAAGAGGCTGATTCAGACACATCCCTTTCCAAAGCAATTAAGCATAGAGACAAAGGTGATGCCCACTCATTTCCATTTGAAAAGTGTTTCTTCATGGTTCACAAAGGGTGTGCCTGAGGCAAGAGACTTTCCTGACATTCAGGTCAACATATCAGTAGGTAAGCAAAAGGCCCAAAGCAGGGTTTCTCCCTGAGACTTGTGTGGTCACACTGATATCTGAGTTTTCTGACATGCTGGCCATTCCCTTCAGCTATCCAGTACATGGCCATGTCACAGAGCTTGGAGGTGGTACACATCTTGGACACAATACCATGAGCCTATTTTGGAGAGTGGCTAGAATTTATGAAGAAAACCAGAACATAGAAAGATAGCAGGTGTTGCCCAAAGATAAGGCAAGCTGCAGTCCATTGATAAATTACGCAGGATGAATGCTGGGAAGTGTTCTACAAGACAGGACACATTCATTGAAGCATTTCCTTTTTTAATATCTACAACCACAGACACAGTGGGATATTCAGACATAGAAAGACTCACCTTGCCAAAGGACTTACTAGAAACAGTTGACTCTAAACCAAACAAACCGCCTTTCCTATCCTCAGAACATGAGACAAAACCACAAAACCACATCCACACCCACAAAGGCACCTCCTTTCCCCAAGTAGGTCTGTGACTAGGCGCAGTGTCCTCAGACTGGTGGGCCATACTATGTTCCCCTGAAATGGACTGTCCTGTCTCAGTCCTGGTCTCCTTGGCCAACTGTGTGAAGTTGTCAGGAGCCAGTATTGAGCCACTAACTGCTTTCTCAGGAAATCCCCTCTTCTGAGCTATCCTGGCATTTGGCCATTCTCACATCGGTAGGTGCCAAGAAAGACTGACTCTGTTCTTGGTAAATCCAAACAAGTGAGAACACTGGTACTGGGACTGGGACTGTCTCTGTGTTCCTGGCTTCCTGGATTCCACGTTCAGAGATTTCTATCACCAAGGGAGTGAGGTGAAGTCACTTCCTTCAGAAACTGAATGAGGACACACTGCCTTGGCAACCAATTTGTTCTAACAGTTGCTTCCAGAGTCCCATGGAGGCTGCCCATATTTCCTGTGACACTTTCACAAGTTAGAATGATATATTAACCATAGGCACCCAAATAGAGCTCTCCACAAAGGCCTGATTTGGCCCATCTTCTTTACATTAAGAAGAGAGAGGCAGATTCAGACACAACTCTTCATCCTGACCAAGTTGTTTGCCATGGAAGAAGACTTTTGCTCACTCAGGTCCTTCATCGCTGACTATATCTTGTGCAGAGATCATTTCTGCATGGACTTTTGAGGTTCTCAGCAAGTCAAAGATCCCATACATTCCTGTATTGTAAGACCAACCCTGTTCATGCTCTTCTGTAAAGTTAGGTTGAGGGAACAGTGTATGGTTTGGATTGATAACATTTTCAATTTGGGTTAGGAATCATTCTACTGGATGAAAAATGGTATTGGGAACTGTGATATGTATAAGACTATAGAGGTGAAATATATGTATGAAAACATAAATCCAAGTATTATTTGATGCCCAGAGGGCATTGGGCCCTTGATTGGGATACTTAGCTTTGAATTATGTTCTGCACAGATGTCTCAGATAAATCCATATACAATGGCATAGGACCATGTACCATGGTCCTATATACAAATAGGTCCATATATACACTCATCATAAACTCTGGCTGGAGTTTTCAATGAGGGGCGCAGCCCTAGACAGTGTACAAAATAAGCTACCTTGCCCCTCATTTGCCTGATGTCAGGGTGGAATGGGCACCCTTCCTGTGAACCAGGAGTGATCAAATAGGCCTACCGTTAATAATACTCTGCTTCTTCAATTTGAGGCGTTCGGATTGTGGTGTTTAGATTCTTTATGTGAATTGGAGTGATGATAAAAGCCAAGCACATATGGGCTAGCCTCTGCAGGGCTTTGAAAAACTCATTTGACCCAATGTATCCCTATTCTCTCTTGATGGAGGTCAGGAACCTTACTGAAGAAGGCTAGAGACTTCATCCACAATGACAGCAATTTTGGCCATTTTGGTTTTGGATGCACACATGGGATCTTTCTTTAGATCCATCAGGTGCTGAGAATCTAACCCACTGCCTCACACAGGACCAAGAGGCTGATTCAGACACATCCCTTTCCAAAGCAATTAAGCAAAGAGCCACAGGTGATGCCCATTTATTTCCATTTGAAAACTGTTTTCTTTAGGCTTCAAAAAAGTTTGGCCTGAAGAAAAGACCTTCCTGACATTCAGGGAAACGGAACTATATGTAAGCAAAAGGCCCAAAGCAGGGTTTCTCAACTGAGTCATTTCTGGTCACACTGATATCTGAGTTTTCTGACATGCTGGCCATTCCCTTCAGCTATCCAGAACATGGCCATGTCACTGAGCTTGGAGGTGGTACAAAACCATGAGCCTATTCTGTAGATTGGCCAGAATTCAGGAAGAAAACAGGAACTTAGGAACATATTAGGTGTTGCTCATCCCTAAGGCAAGCCACAGTCCATTCATAAATTGGGCAGGATGAATGCTGGGAATTCTACTAAACAGGGCACATCCATTGATGCATTCTCTTTTCTACTGTCTACATCAATGGACACAATGGGATACACAGACATGGAAAAACTCACCTTTTCAAATGACTTACTAGATCAGCCTACTCCAAAACAAACAAACCTCCTTTTCTAATTATTCTCAGAACATGAGAAAAAACTACAAACTCACACCCACACCCACAAAGGCATCTCCTTCCCCAAAGTAGGTCTGTGACTGTCCGGAATGTCCTCTGACTGGTGAGCCATACAATGTTACCCCAAAATGGCCTGTCCTGTCTCAGATCTGATCTAGTTGGCCAACTCTGTCAGGATCCAGCAGTGAGCCACATCCTGCTTTCTCAGGAAAGGTCCCTTTTCAGAGCTCTCCTGGCTTTTAGCCATCCTCACATCAGTAGGTACCAAGAAAGACTGACTCTGTCGTTGGTAAATCCAAATAAGTGAGCCCACGTGGACTGGGACTGGGACTTGCTCTGTTTGCTTGGCTTCCAGGATCCCATGTTCAGAGAGTTCCATCACCAAGGAAGTTAGGTAGGTTACTTCCATCAGGAACTGTATTAGGTCACTGCCTTGGCAACCACTTTGCCCTAACAGTTGCTTCCAAGGTTCGCATGAAATGGAGGCTGCCCCTACTTCCTGTGACACTTTCACAAGTTAGAATGGTATATCAACCATTGTCCCCCAGGAACAGCTCTCTACACAGACCTGGTTTAGTCCATCTTCTCTACAATAAAAAGATAGATGTTGATTCAGACATATCCCTTCATCCTGACCAGGTTGTTTGCCTTGAAAGATGACTTTTTCTCTCTCGGGTCCTTCCCAGCAGCCTACATCTTCTACAGGGATAAATTCTGCATGGAACTTTGAGGTTCTCAGTAGATGGAATATGCCCTCCATTCCTGTATTATAAGACCAACTCTGTACCTCCTCTTCTGTAAAGTTAGATTGAGGAAAGAGTGTATGGTTAGGGTTAATAACATGTACAATTTGGGTTAGGAATCATTCTTCGGGATGAATAATGTTATTCTGACCTGTGATATTTATTAGAATATATAGGTGAAATATAAGTAGGTAAACAGAAATCTAGGTAAGCTTTGGAGACCAGAAGGGCATGGGGCCCTTGATTGGGATACTTAGCTTTGAATTATGTTCTGCAAAAATGTCTCCAATAAATCGATATACAATGGCATAGGTCCTTGTACCTTGGATGATTGAATGTAGAAGAGAACATCCAGTAAAAAAGAGATAGTCAATATGATTAGGAAGATACTCAATAGGTTTAGAAAGAAGAATGAGGATAGAATTTGTACCAAAAGTTCTTTAGCAATAGGGTTTCAGTTAGAGAGTGAATGTAAATGTTAGCACATGTGAAGAATCTGTCACAATGTTGAACTGGGGAAAATATGTAGGAAAGCAGATATCAATAGAGATTTTAGGATATCAGTCCAATTATAAAGTGAGTGATAGGATTAGACATTTTCAACAGCCTTGAGGTTGAATATATAATCTTAGGAAGAAAGAAATATGTAGTCACCAATAGGATTGACATTTGAGAGCAATAGATGTTTTTCATAATCCATGCTCACTTTCCATTTAGGCTTTGGTAAAAATATAAGTTTGATCTTTGTAGTTTTGTCCAGAATATTACTGTGATAAAATGTATATGTAGATCAGGTGACATGAGTATTTCTTCCACTATTTCTGGGTGCAATATTTTGAAGACATATAAATTAGTATTGGGGATACAAAGAGGTGTACGTTTGTCTATCAATATAGAGATAATGCATGAATAGACCATACTGTGAATAAATAATATAAGTACTTCCAACTTTAAATAAAGGATTGAATTGATATCTGAAAATATACAGGAAATCTTATATTGATATACAATCATTCATTCCAACCCGTTATACATCTAATGGTAATATTAGGGTAATGGTTTATCATGAAGAGTGTGTGAGTTTTGCTTCAAAATGATTAGAGAAATCGAAAATAATGTCTTTGGAAAGAAGTCTCATGAAAAGTCCAGCCAGGAAACCTGGAGGAATACATGTGTTCTGAAGCAGGAAGTGATTGATAGAGAGACAAATGCCTATAAATTTGTGAACTTGTGGATAAATATATATCCTATTATGTGCATAAACTGAAGAAATAGTAATGTACCAGTGTTGAATAAAAATGAACGTCAAAATAAACATTTTGTATCATAGGAATCTACTTACATTGATGTTAAACTGGGTAAGTTACTGTAGAAATATTAGGATTTGTATGCACCATTCACCGAAGTTAGTTTTCAGTACTAGGAAAAAAATATGTATTTCAGGTGGATGCATATTTCCGATAATAATCATGTAAAAGTTGATTGTAAATCCAAATACATGAACATGAATGAATTTAGGGAGTGTATAATAAGACACATATATTTCATATTTTGAAATATCTGGAGATTATATATATATATATATTTATATATATATACAAAACACCCACACAGACATTAAAAAGTAGCAATATATATGCCAATTGAAATTCATCATTAAATATATATCATCCACAGACCCAAGCTATTTATTTTACTAAACATAGATTTATTTATAATTTTGTTAAACTAGGAACCTCACCCATAGATTGAATTTTCAGTTCCAACTGTGTTTAGGAGGAGTGATCTCTTCTCACAATTTGTATCTGGCAAGTCAGCTACCTCACAAGAATGTACGTGTGATAATAGGTAGGATTCTGTATGTGCATGCAAAAATACATGTGCTGAATAGGCTACAGAGAAAGCAAGACAGGAATTCACATATTTGTTAACTTTAAAAACACATGGTGAACTATTTCAATTAAAAATTGACTAGATTTATAACACCAACCCTTTATCATTCAAAATGAAAGTCCAACTATACACCATGCCTCCTCTGAACTGCTTGTATTTCTATTCTGTTTGGGTTATGTTTCTCCATCATATTAGGATTAGTAGTCAGAGTCTAGTAGGGTATGGGTTAGTGTCAGGGTTTCAGTATTTTGAATGGAAAATTAGATAAGGAATCCAATGTGTATGCAAATATGTGCTATACAAAAATCTTCCCACTCTCATCCAGAACAATGACTTGACATTGCCTTCCCCCCAAGTAAGACACAATTAGAGGAGAAGAGTTAGAAAATCTGTGAATACATATCTGGAAAATCCTCAGGAGTTTACAAACTTGGAGGTGGAAGAGGAGTTTCCAAAAGTAAGGGACAGGGTTGATAGACCCAACCTGATCTTTTATTAAAATTGGGAGCCATCTTGCCACAAAGCAATGAAAAGCTAATTTTGGGTTTACTATAAATTACTGCAATTTCTGAACCCATTTGGAATGTCTGCCCGTGCCTTTAACTCACCCATGCCTATCTCTCTGACCTGATAGCAACCCTCTCTGAAAGTTTAGTGACATCATAATTTTTGGCCTTCCCTGGCCAGACAACGACTCTCTCTGAGGTCTAATGGTCATCATTATTTCTGATGTTGGGGCCAGCAAAAAAAAAAAGAAAAGTAAACTACATTTAGTGTGATGCTTGTCAAAGTTCTGTTATCTGTAATCCCCCTTTTGTGTAACTTTCTGGGCTATATAGCTGGGCTGTAGAAAAGGTGGGGTTGCTGTCTTGTTCCCGCCGTTTTGTGAGGGAGAGGCAGGCCGCCGGCCGGTTGAAATAATAAATTTGCCTTAATTTGATTTTAATTGGAGTCAGTGGTCTTTACTTTCATCCTGGTCTAACATTTTGCAGTTCCGCAGCAAGATGACCCTGCCAGTACAGATCACAAGACCAGACTGTTGGAAATTCTGAAGCTGGCCTTCCCTCCAGGGCCCCCGGCTACAGAGCCACTCTAGGGGATGCGCAACTTGAGATGTTTCAACGACTTGGAGTGAGACTTTGGTCCAGGGAGCACTGCAATGAACCACTGGACTATAACTATTAGCAAGCACCTGGTGGAGGAGGCCTCCATAGGTAAGTGGCACCTTTATAACATCTGATATCTGGTTAAGGGAGATCCCTTCTGATGACAGAGAGGAGGCCTGGGGAGGCTCACATATACTCCTGTCCGGGACTGTAACGAGAATCATGCTGTCCTTTGTTCTGTTATGTAGGGAATTCTTCTGGATGGGTAGAGAGGTGTGGATGGGCATGCACGCGGTCCTACCCAGGAGCTTTAGCAAGACATTGCAATGCTCATCTGCTTTTTTTTTTTTTTTTGGTGCCTGGTTTCTCGTTTTTTTTTTTTTTTTTCTGTTTTGTTCTGTGTTCTATATGTTTTTTGTTTGTTTGTTTTTGTGCGTTTTGTTGTGTGATTTCTGTGGTAAAAACTTAAAGATATTGGACGTGAAAATGGGTAATAAAGCAAGTAAGCGTGACACCTTTTTGGACTGTGTTTTAAGGAACTGCGATGAACTTTACCTCCCTTTGTTAAGCAGGATAAGAGAAGCCCCTAGCTGGCTGCCTGGAGCACACCCACTGCACAAGGCAATGCCTGCTGCAGAGCTAAAAACTGAGTATCTCACAGGTTAAGAAGTGAAACTCCTTTAAAACCACTTGTACCTCCAGATCAAAAGAGTCACAACCTTAGGGCAGAGTCCCCTGTGTTTCTCCTTTGTTAGCAAAGCAATAAACCTCCCTTTTTCTTTTTCTCAAAAACCCTGTCCTCATTATTAAATTGGCATTAATTGGCTTCAAGGTCAGGAACTGAACTTTAAGTTTCAAATTTTGATAAACCACACCACACCCGCCCCGGAACTTTTTGAGAGCTGACTACTGATATGTTAGGAGATGGAGCATGGTTGGGGTGGAACCGAACCAGAGGAGCTAATCCTGTAAGTTAAAGGAGGGACCGAGGGACTTCCAGCAGCTGCTGAAGCCCTGTTACTTCAGGGAATTCCCTCCTTCCTTCCCTGCACTGTAAGCATTATGTAACGTCTGTCTTCTTAAAAAAGAGAAAAAGAAAAAGGGGATAGTAAATTTAGTAAAGTCACCATGGAGACCCTTGATTTTACATTTCAGGTTGCCCCTCTGTAAAAACATGTGGTCCCCTTGTGGGGACTTCTATGGTGCCACTGGTGTAGGAGATTTTTCTCTTATCTGCTCTGTTTTAAAGGCTTCTGTCTGTCGGCCATAGTCTGGAGCTCCTTTCTGTCTGTCTTGTGTCTTTGTTTCTGGCCCTTTAAAACATGTGCAATAATGTGTTGATATTTTAAATTGTTTCTTGGGAATGATCTTAGCTGAATGTGTGTCTAAATGATGATATTTTATTGTAACAATCTGGTATCTGAATGGGTTTTTGAAGCATTGCACAATCTTGCAAGTAAAAGTCGGGTTTAGGTAATTGTTTAGTATATGATTTCAGATAATTTATGCCAGAGAACTTAAATACTTAGGATGGAAAACTAAAGAACTCTCCTTCCAAGTTGGCAAGTAACTTCCCAATCATTCAGTCTTTTATTTCACCTATTTTGAATTGGGTAGCCTGGGAAAATGTCACTGTGCGTACCAGTGCATTAATTTGGACAAAGATAGTAAATCATTTTATGGTATCTGTTGACAAAACAAGATGTAAAGATATAAAATTTTGTGAATTGTATCTTAAACTTGTTTCATAATTTTCAACATCCTAACCTGAAAATTATGGTTAAAATGCCTTAGGCCTGTTGTGTCTGCTCTGAATAGCAGTTTTTTCCTGCTCCTTCCTGACCTCAGCCAGGACTTATTTTGAAATGCAAATAAAAGAATCCTACAAGCTCAGTAGGAGACTGATCTGAGGCCTAAGCAGAAAAAAAAGGCAAATTGTATGGTTTTTACTAATTACTGTCCAGTCGTTTTTTCTAGGACTCTTATTTTTTTCCTTAGATACTTTATTTAGTTTTTTTAGCTCATGATTTTGATCCTACAGACCTAAGTTAATGTTTTTCTGATCAGTTCTATCTTTGACCAACTGTGGAGTTTTTGAAACATTGCAATGCAGATTTCATCTGCGAAAAGCTATAAGGCCTTTACTATTTTTATGTGTGCACAACTTCTGTTATGTGTTGTATGTCTATATATACATATATCCATATATCAAACATATGATACAAAAATTTACATATATAAAGAACGCTCATAAAAAAACGCTCATAAAAACAAATTTTAAAAAGTGGATCCAAGGATCCTTAATTCACGTTATTTAAATGGTTCAGTTTAAATTGGATAAACAGATAAAAATAAATGTCTTTAAATTTAAGCTTACAAGTTTTTCTAGGTGTTCAGATATCTAATAAAATATTAATGTCTACAAAATATCTAATATGACTTGGTTGTAGGACTTTTCCTTCAACAAAAAAAAATGGTTTACAATCTTCAATACATTTGTCTAATATTTTGATAAATAAGTAAATTAAATTTCATATGAGATTACTCATTCATGAGTACTTTTGTTAGATATCTGATTGATTAACTAAGGTCTGTACAAGTTTGTACTAAATTCTGTATAAGATTGTAAAAATCAGTCATGTGTTAAAGAGACAAAAATTTCTTAAAACATAAGTTTACCCATAACATTGTGTTTATTAAGTTTTATTTTTTCTAGAGCTAGCAACCATAAAAATTAAACAACTGATTAAATAAGAACTGTTATTTTAGAGAACTGTACTGCCATTACTTTAAAAGCTAAACTTGGTTAATGTGGAAACATCAATGTAATTATGATGCTATTAATGTGCTCATATCTTACATGTACAAGTCTGTAAGGTAGAAACTTAAAAGAGCATTATATCATGCTGGCGTTCTTAAGTTGTATGGTAAAAATATATATTGGGAATTTATTTATCTGTTATCATAAAGATAAGTAAAGTTTTATGTTACTTTTTACATTTGGGAACAATTTAAATGTATTTTTAAGTTAATGAGAGCCTAATCTATGTAAAGGTTAAAAACTTTCAGCCTTTCTTTAATTCATGTTTTAAATGTGATATCATACAGTGTTAGCTAATGTTCATGTGACCTAAAAAAATTTATGTAAACTTTGTAAAATGATATTTAAAAAAAAGATCAGCTTTAGAACTAAAACCCTTAAGATTTATAAAGAGACCTGCCTTACCTGAGATAAGGCTCTGTGTCCCATCTTACTACATGTGAGAATGACTATGAAAACAGTAGGTTAGATTATGTTTCATTTAAAGTTTTGTTCAAAAGTTGTTTTTTTTTTTCTGTCAAGATTACTAGGATCTGTAACAGGGGATATAATTTATAACTAAGCAAAAAATTCAGGGTAGCTATTATGCAAACTAAGTATATGTACTCTTGTTAAAAAATTTTATTTTATAATTTCCTTATAAGTGATCTAAAGATTCTCTGTTAGTGTTTTACAGAATTGTTGCTTTAAGAACACAACATGGGTTAATTTAAGATAATAAATCATCACCTACAAGACAAACAGAATAACACAGATCCCAATTAATAAAAAGATAAATAATTATAAAGTTATAGACATTAAAGCCCAGTACTCTTAACATAAGGCAGTTAAAATTTATTTGCTGGATATTTAAGATTAGGATTTAAAATTAAAGTTAAATGAAAAGGGACAAGAAAACTAATATTTGGCTCTTGCCCTCTGAGTCAGTCTGAATCCAGGGAAAGGGGACTTCTCTAAAGAGCTTTTCAACTCTGGGCCATATAACCTCCCCATCAGGGGGATTAATGAGACCACTGGAGAACAGAAAGCCAATCAGTGCATTTGCTAAGAAGAGGAGAGTCATCAGAGAAGGGAGACATCCCTGATGCTGCCGAGAGAAGCCACATGGTCAAGGAAGACCTGGACCCACCTAGCCCAAAAGGCACTAGCAGAACTGAGAAGCTGCTCTCAAGTCTCCCCAGGAATGGCAACCATAAAAGCTCAGCTGACTGTTACCAATAGATAGAAACAAAAGTCAGTTTGACTGCTTCATCTTAAACACTTAGCAAAGACAGTTGAAAGCAGAATACAGCCATTCCTGGACATTTTAAATAATAATAATAATAATAATAATAATATTTTAATGTATACACTTTATATTAGCCTCCCAAAATAAGTAAGACTGGAGGTTACAAAGAAGGATTCTCAGACAGGAATGCCTGATAACTATAAAAAGACACTATCAAGAGGAGCTGCCAGAGGCAGAAGTTTTTAGTTTAAGGCCTCAGATATTTCTAACCTACACGGTTAGGCTTGGTGTTGGCTAGTATGATTATCCAGCACTGAGTAACAGAATTAAAGGTTTTTCTATTAGACACAGAGGTCATTCTAGTAAACTGATTTTGCAAGATCAGATGACATTAAATTATTAAACTGTATCTTATTGGGAGGGACAACTGTAACACTAAATGTTAAGTATTAAGTTGACAGTCCTGATAACTGGGGATATTAAAGACTGGTGAGGGAACTTCTGTAAAGTGACATGTTCTAGCTGCTGCAACATTTATTCAGTACTCATGTTTTTTGTTTCTCTCATAGAAGAACCCATCCCCAGATGACTTTACAACCTGTTCTTCCCCAATGAGACTTCAAACCGAACTGACCTCTAAAAGGCAACTCATGTCCCTCATGCTATTCCCCCTCACGTCACCCTCTCTCAGCTCAGAAGAAGCCAAAATGAGTAATGCCTCTCCTCTTACAACAGTGGAGCCAAAAGTAAATAGACTATCAATATACGTAATTAATTAAGTCAGGTAAAATCACGGAGACCGGTTTTGGGTGATTTGAAAAAATAGGGAGACTGTTGCATCAGAGAATAAAATTCCCTCAGTGCTCTTCACCTACCGTATGAAAGATATGAAAGGGACACATTAGAAAAGGGGGGAATGATAGACCCAACCTGATCTTTTATTAAAGTTTGGAGCCATCTTGCCACAAAGCCAAGAAAGGATAATTTTTCTTAACTATTAATTACAGCAAATTTCGAACCTGTTTGGAATGCCTGCCCGTGCCTTGAACTCACCCATGGCTGGCTCTCTGACCAGATAACAGCCCTCTCTGAAACTTTGTTGACACCTCATAAATATTGGCCTTCCCTGGTCAGATGACACTCTCTGAGGCTCTAATGGTTCCCATAAATTCTGATGTTTGTGTCAGCAAAAAAAAAAAAAAAAGTAAACTACCATTAGTGTGATGCTTGTCAGAGTTCTGTTATCCGTAACCCCCCTTTTGTGTAACTTTCTGGGCTATAAAGCTGGGCTGTAAGAAAGGTGGGGTTTCTCTCTTGTTTCCGCCATTTTGGGAAGGAGAGGCACCAGGGTGGTGGAAATAATAAGCTTGTTTTAATTTGATTTTAATTGGAGTCAGTGGTGATTTCTTGCATCCTGGTCTAAAAGGTAAACACTCCACAAACATGGAGCTCTGCTGGCCTAAAGACTTTTTGAGAAACTGCCTCTGAGGATGGGCACTTGACATATATGTTGTTGTCAGGAGCTTTTGCTTCCATTCTAATAAAACCATCAAAGCTGGGTCTGCATCTATGTGACCTAGAGGACATTGTTTCTTATTTTCCAAAGAACATGAGGCAGAAGTGCTGACTTCTCTCTTTGTAAGTAAACTGTGGCCACTGAAAGCTAATTGTCTCCGCATGTGGATTGTGAAGCCATTAGGTCATCCTCCACTTTTCATGGACTTTCTTGCTGCTGCACTGGGAGTTTGGTATTTGCTTCACGAAATGCAAGGAATTCAACTGGGACACAGTGCTGGAGGGAGTCCTCTCACGTGTGGTGGGTAAGGGTCAGCAGGACAATGCACCAACTAAGCTTCTATCCCACATAGATTTCCCCTTTGACCATAGCAACTTGATACTGAACATTGCCCTGAAACATCTCCATATAACAAGATGCCATTTACGGAGAGGTTTCAGACATATAAGTGATTCCTGTCTCCACCATGTCAGCCACCAGCCATTTGGAAGTCAATGGCAGATCCACATGGCCCGACCACAGATATTTTACCACACACCTGCACACCACAGCTCTGGGCCCACTACTCAGCAGGCTCCAACATACTGGCATCTCTGTTCTACACCATTTTCATGAAACCCAGTCAATCAAGGCACTCTCTGGTATACTCATGATCAACAACAGGACATCCAAAGATTCTCCAGTGCCACCTGGTCATGGGAATTTTAAAAATTTCATGGTATTTATCTAGCCATTTTTCAAGGATGAAGTTGGAGAAACTGTGGGTTTCAATTCATTCAGGAACCATTAAATTTTGAGGTAGCACATTTCAAGAAATGCTCTGGAGAACTCGCAGAGGCAAAGCTTCCCAAAGAGTGGCCAAAATGACACATGAAGCCAGGCCCATGAGGTCTACAATGTTAGGTCCATGTGTGATTTGACTCTCAACTATGGCTGCCAAGTCTATAAGAATAAAATCATGTCATATCCTGGCTGAAATTCCCAATGCTCTTACGAAAGCCACCATTGGCTTAGATCTCAGTTTCCAAGGGCGACTCTCATGCATGGCCTCCTAAAATCCCAACAAAATTCATGGCAATACTTCTCTGAAGTGAGTTACATAACTCAGTCTCTAAGGGGAATGACACTAGAGTTCATGTTCAGGTGGACCCAGGCATCTCTTCTAACTACCACACAAATGACTGCTGGGAGCCATCAGCCAAGTAGGTATGACAATTTCCTTGCCAGCGTACCCCCATGTTTCCTTAGTGGAAGGACTCATGGAAATAGGACATTTTGCAGGACATTGCATGTAAGGTGACCTTGCTGAAGGACCAGGGCGGATCCATGTTTAGGGTGTTCCTGGTTTGGCATAATAGGAGATTAGGGTGTTCCCCCTTTAGAATAGGGCGGTTTAGCATAATAGGAGATTAGGGTGTTCCCCTTTAGAATAGGGTGTATCCTGCTGCTGAGTTCCTCTTGATTCTTAGGATCAGACAGTATATTTGGGAGACAGAATCCCAGGAGTAGTGGATTTGGGCAGAGAGTGGATTTGGGCAGGAACGTGGATTTCCCCAGAACGTGTTTGTAGACGGCCGGTGTGAGTTCGGGAATAAAGAATTGCTGTTTGAATCTACAAGCTGTGTGGAGACTCGTGATTTGTGCCCAGCAAGAGACTGCGGCATTTGATGGCTCGTACGCGGAACGCCTGAAGCTTGGGGGTAAGTGAAATTGCTCGCCCCTGAGGGAAGGCGAGAGAATGGGTGACCATTTCAAAAAACAATGTGTTCTTCTTTTGATTTATTTTGTTTTTCTTTCAAGCTGCCTATCTCTAGAAATTTCTCAGGCAAACTGGTTGACTAAAGGTTTGATGTTTGTCGGCCCTGAGGAAGAGAAAATTGATACAACGATTTTTTATTCCGTTTTTGTTTCATTCAGATTCGGTTTTGTTTTGTGTTATCTTATTGGGTTGCGTTATCTTTATAGTAGATTAAAACAAACTGAAAATATGTTAAGCAAATTGTTAGAGGTTCAGAACATGGAGAAAGACATTTTAGATCAAGGAAAAGAGAAGGTCTCTCGAGCTAGTCAGAGGAAGAAAATTTAAAGGATAAGGGGTTGTTAGGAAAAAGGCCACAACAGGAGGCTGTTACTAACTCCGTTTTATCACAAGAGGGTTTAATTCAACCAACAGGCCCACTGATAGACAGCTGAGTGGCCCTCAAACCCCATAGTTGATAATTGGGATTCTGAGACAGGACCTCAAAGATTAGCATGCCCTGTACTTGAGCAGGCAGGAGGGCAGTGAATTCACCATGCTTTAGATTTTAAAACAGTGAAGCAGTTAAAGGAGGCTGTAACAACCTATGGTCCCCAAGCTCCCTTCACGGTAAGCATGGTCGAGTCCATTACTAACTTGGACATGACGCCAGCAGATTGGGCTAGCATGTGTAAATCTGTGCTAAATGGAGGACAATATTTGTTATGGAAGGTTGCCAATGAGGAATTATGCGCAGAGACAGCTAGGCGAAATGCAGCAGCCGGTTACCCTCAAAGAAATCTAGAAATGTTGCTAGAGAAAGGACCTTATGAGGGTCAGCGGCAACAAATTGAATATGATCCTGCTATATATGCACAAATTGCTGCAGATGCAGTTAGGGCATGGAAGACTTTACAAGGACATGGAGATTTACAAGGCCAGCTATCTAAGGTAATACAGAGTGGTAATGAACCTTACGCTGACTTTGTAGACAGGCTAATTCAAATGGCTGCCAAAATTTTGGGGGATACAGAACAAGCAATGCCATTAATAAAACAACTGGCTTATGACCAAGCAAATCGTTGCTGCAGAGAGGTTATTAGACCATGGAGACATGAAGATTTAAACACATATATTAAATTATGTAGAGATATTAATGAACAAGAGCAAGTCTTGGCAGCTGCAGTACAACAGGCTTTTGATGCCAGGCCAAAAACATGCTATGATTGTGAAAAAACAGTACATTTTAAAAGGAGTTGCCTCAAAGGAGGAGGATTTAACAAAACTAGTTATCAAAGAAATAGAATACTAGGTATTTGCCCACGATGCCGTAGAGGGAGACATTGGGCTAATGAATGCCGTTCTCAAACTACCATAGAGGGTACTCCCTTAACAAAAAACGGACAAGGACCAGGTATTTACCCATGATATCGTGGAGAAAGGCATCAGACTCCATTGCCAAAAAACGGACCAAGGGGCCCAATGCTCCGGGGCCCACAACCACAAATATACGGGGCAGTGGAGGAACCCAGCAACACCATTAGAGTAGTGCCCAGGACACATTGTCAATTAAATCCCTCATCAGACAAACCCGAGGGAGCGCAGGGTTGGACATCTGCGCCTCTGCCAGAGCAGTACTAACTCCAGAGATGGGAGTTCAAATCATTCCTTCAGGAATAAAAGGACCTCTTCCCCAAGGGACAGTAGGCTTATTATTGGGATGTAGTTCACCTACATTAAAAGGATTTAAGATAAGTCCTGGGGTAATTGATCTCGATTATGTAGGTGAAATAAAAATTATAGCTAGTTCTCCAAGAGGTATATCAGTAATTTCACCTGGAGATAGAATAGCACAGTTGTTAATAATACCCATCCTACATAATAAATTTCCTAGTCATAGTGTAAAAATAGGTTCCAGGGGATTAGGCTCCACAGGTGTAGATTGGGCTATGTTGTCTTTAAATTTAGATTCTCGCCCAATGTTAAAACTAAATATTCAAGAACACGACTTTAATGGGCTACGGGACACAGGTGCAGACCTTAGCATCATATCTAGTCAGGAATGGCCAAAACATTGGCCATTACAACAAGCCACTCAAACGCTTCGAGGCCTAGGAGTGGCTGCTAATCCCCATAGAAGAACAATGTTATTATATTGGAAGGATCCTGAAGGTTGTGAGGGAACTATACAGCCATATGTATTGGATCATCTTCCTATAAATTTATGGGGACGAGATGACCTAGATCAATTAGGTTTGAAGTTAACAAATAACATCAATCCTAATGCGCCCACTACTAGGGCTAGACAAGGTTTTAGGAAAGAAAAAAGATTAGGAAAACAAGGACAAGATATAGCAGCACCAATTCAAATAGATCAAGGAACAGAAAGACATGGGTTGGATTTTCAGAAAGGGCCACTGAGACAATAAAAATTACTTGGAAATCAAAAAGACCAGTGTGGGTTCCTCAGTGGCCCCTGACTAAAGAAAAGATACAAGTAGCCCATGATCTGGTCAAACAACAATTAGTGGAAGGACATATACAACCTTCCATATCTCCCCATAATACTCCCATTTTTGTCATTAAAAAAAATCTGGTAAATGGAGATTATTGCAAGATTTAAGAGCCATTAATAATGAGATGGTTATTATGGGACATGCTCAATCAGGGATTCCTCAATTGTCTGCTTTGCCAAAAACCTGGCATGTTTTAGCCATAGATATTAAAGATTTTTTTTTTCAATTCCAATTCATCCCGAGGATAGTCCACGCTTTGCATTTACTATCCCTGCATTAAATCATGAAGGTCCTGATCAGAGATATGAATGGAAAGTACTCCCTCAAAGGATGGCTAACAGTCCAACTATGTGTCAAATATATGTTAATAAAGCAATCCAGCCACTTAGAAATCAAAATCCTGAACTACAAATATTTCACTATATGGATGATGTATTATTGGCACATAAAGATAAAAACATATTGCTGGAATGTTATGCAACACTTACAAGCTTATTAAAAAATTATAATCTAGAGATAGCAATAGATAAAGTACAATTAAATTTTCCAATTAATTATTTAGGAGTTCTATTATCCTCAACCATGATCCGTCCACCAAAAATTCAAATACAAGTAGATCAACTCAAGTCACTTAACGACTTTCAAAAGTTATTGGGAGACATAAATTGGATAAGGCCTTATCTAGGCATACCCACAGGAGAGTTGGGACCTTTATTTGATATTCCAAAAGGTCCATCAGATCCAAACTCACCTCGCATGTTAACTCCTAATGCAAGAAAGGCATTGAAAATTCTTGAAACATATATGGAAAATATACATTTGGATAGAATTGATATAGGTTTGCCTTTATTATTTATTGTACTACCAACAAAAAATATTCCTACAGGAGTATTTTGGCAAGAAGGTCCATTATTGTGGATACATTTATCTTATTCACTTAACACTATTCTTACTAGGTATCCTGAGGCTGTAGGACAATTAATACTCAAAGGAATAAAAGCAGCGAAGGGAGTTTTTGGAATTTTTCCCAATAAAATTATTACTCCATATACTATGGATCAAATTGATGAGTTAGCTAATGAGTTAAATACTTGGGCAATAATCATGTGTAAATCTAATGTTTGATTTGATAATCACTTACCATCTAATCCTTTGTTGTCTTTTTGGTCTAAGCATCCTGTAGTTTTTCCAAAAATGACAAGAAAAACCCCTATTATGAATGCTCCAAATATATTCACTGATGGGCCAAATAATGGTACAGCAGCAGTAGTTACCCCTGATCAAACTTTTACATTTTTAGTACCAAAACAATCAGCTCAAAAGGTAGAGCTTAATGCAGTTTTACAAGCCTTTTTAATGTTTAAAGATTCTGTATTTAATTTATTTTCTGATATTCAGTATGTAGTTAATGCTATAGTATCTCTTGAAGATGCTGGTAGGATTTCCCCTTCTTCTACTGTTTTCTCTTTGTTTTCCACTATACAAAGTCTAATCTGGGACAGAAAAGATCCATTCTTTATAGGACATAGTAGAGCACATACAGGATTGCCTGGAGCCCTTAGTTTGGGCAATGATTTAGCAGATAAAACTACACATGACATACATATTTTCTCTACACTAGAAGAAGCTACGAATTTTCATAAAAAATTCCATGTTAATGCTAATACTTTACAAAAGCGTTTTAAAATAACTAAGGAACAATCCAGACATATAATAGAACAATGTCAAAATTGTGTGACCTTTTTACCACAAATTAATCTTGGAGTCAATCCTAGAGGACTGATACCTAACCATATTTGGCAGATGGACGTCACACAATTGCCAGAATTATGAAAATTAAAATATTTACATGTTACAGTTGATAGTTCTTCCGGATTTTTGATGGACTCCCTTCATGCCGGAGAAAAATCTAAAGATGTTATAGCTCATTGCTTACAAAATTTTGCCACTGTGGGCGTTCCTAAACAGTTAAAAACTGATAACAGTCCTGGCTATACCTCTACCTCTTTTAAACAATTTTGCTCATCATTTGGTATTACTCATATAACAGGAATTCCATACAATCCACAGGGACAAGGCATAGTTGAAAGAGATCATCAAACTATTAAAACGTACTTATTAAAGCAAAAAGAGGGAATTGGAAAGGGGTATATATCCCCCAAAGATAAACTTAAGATAACGCTTTTTACTCTAAACTTTTTAAATTTGGATTCATCAGGACTTAGTGCTGCAGAAAGACATATGTATCCAAAAAATGTGCATAAGCCTAAAGTTCTTTGGAAAGATATTCTAACAGGACAATGGAAAGGTTCTGACCCAGTGATTGTCTGGAGTCGGGCTCTGTCTGTGTGTTTCCACAGGGAGAACAGCAACCTATTTGGATTCCTGAAAGACTGACTAAAACGATTTCTACAGATCGAAAAGAAGATGATTTGACTCAAATCCATAACAGCTGATATCCAGAACTCCAGCTTGGCCATTCTTACATCTGCAACAGTGATTAACCAGGATTCTTTTTTCAATACCTATTTTATTATTGCATTTTTCCACATCATAAGGCTCTATTTTTATTTTTTGAGCTCATACAAACCTAGGTTAATGTTTTTCTGATCAGTTTCATTTTTTGACTGTGGAGTTTTTAAACATTGCAATGGAGATTTCACCTAGGTAAAGCTACAAGGCCTTTATTATTATCTTATGTGTTGTACATTTGTTTGCACATTTGTGTTTTGTGTTGTATGTCTGTGTGTGCGTATGTCCATATTTCATATATGAGGAGCGCTCATTAGAATATGGATCCGAATTATTTTTGTTATTCACGTGATTTAAATGGATTAATTTAAATTAGGTAAACAGCTGTTAAGGATTGTTTTTAAAGGTGGTTAACAGATCTGCTTGTTTACTAATTTAAATCAGGTAAACAGCTGTTAAAGATTGTTTTTTAAGGAGGTTAACAGATCTGTTTGTTTACTTTCACCTTTCCTTTTCATTATATTTAATAATTCTTTTCAGGATAATGTCTGTTTAGCATCATTGCCAGAATTCCTATCTTCATCCCAATGAATATAACTCAACAAGTATGCTCAATCAAGGAGTCAACTTACTTTAGGAGGAAACGGACTTTGGGAGGAGACGGACAGATTGATAGATTCCTCCACTTTGAACTGCTTACAGAACTTGCCTAGACTATGTAACTATCGTTTGGTACAGCGAATTGTGGTAATGCTGGCATATCTTTGCTGATGGTGTCACCAGTGATTTTTGCTGATGGTGTCACCAATGATGCAATTTTTCCTCCGTCATGAAGGCATCTTAACCACCTTCAAATTAACCTTTTAAAGCCTTTTAATTATCATCTATACTGTACTTTTAAATGAACTTTTTCACCACCTACAGCTTCACTATTTTAAATGAGGCTTAGATTCTGTTTAAATTGCTTAATGTTAGTTTACTTGGCTGCCCTTCAACCAAAGGCCTTTTTTACTCCATTAAGAAGCTTTGTCTTAATCTGCCATGTACAAATACCTTTTTTCTTCCTTCTTCCTTTCTCAAGATTTTAAAGTAAGTCTAGTTTCCTCAAAATCTATTTAAATGGCATTTTACAACTTTTTACATTACCACACAGAGATTATCTCATCTAGAAACACTTCTTTTTCCATTAACCTCTTATATTAAAATATATTTCCACATCTTGAATCTTTTTCTATCTCTTTTTTAACCATTAACCCTTTTTATAAATTCAAATTTTGAAACAACTCTTATAAAATTTCTGATTTAGACAAATTACTCCACTTTAATAGGATGAAATACTTTCATGTTTTTTTTTATGGTACCATAATACTATAATTGAAACCCAACTGAAACTTATTATACTCTTTGTATATAAATTACACCTGATAGAATCTTAACACTTAGTAACCTTGTTTTGGCAAAGACACAGACCAAAGCAATATTAAACCTTTTTTCAATTTACCAATTTATGAAAACACACATAATTTTTAAATATATTACCTTATGGAACTTAATAAGTAAAGAGTACTTGATTTTATATTTAGTGGTTGATATTTTAACACTTTAGCTTTGTAAATTAATTAGAACTTTGTAGAAACCAAGATCTTAGACAAATGTAGTAAACAGAATTAGCCATCTATTTCTTGAAGAAAAATCCTTCTACAGGATACCATGATGGTCCCATTGATATACTTAATAACTCGTCTTTAAAAAGCCATGGACATTCTCTTGCCTTCCCTCAGGGGCGAGCAATTTCACTTACCCCCAAGCTTCAGGCATTCCGCGTACGAGCCAGCAGATGCCGCAGTCTCTGGCTGGGCACAAATCAAGAGTCTCCACACAGCTTGTAGATTCAAACAGCAATTCTTTATTCCCGAACTCACACCGGCCATCTACAAACACATTCTGGGGAAATCGACGACGTTCTCTGCCCAAATCCACTCTCTGCCCAAATCCACTCTCTGCCCAAATCCACTACTCGTGGGCTTCTGTCTCCCAAATATACTGTCTGACCCTAAGTACTCAAGAGGAACTCAGCAGCAGGATATGCCCTATTCTAAAGGGGAACACCCTAATCTCCTATTATGCTAAACCGCCCTATTCTAAAGGGGGAACACCCAAATCTCCTATTATACTAAACCAGGAACACCCTAAACATGGATCCGCCCTGGTCCCTCAGCAAGGTCACCTTATATGCAATGTCCTGCAAAATGTCCTATTTCCATTTGTCCAATGTCCTGCAAAATGTCCTATTTTCCACTAAAGAAAATTGGGGGTACGCTGACAAGGAAATTGTCTTCTTCTAGTGTAGAGAAAATATGTATGTCGTGTTTAGTTTTATCTGCTAAATCATTGCCCAAACTAA
This sequence comes from Callospermophilus lateralis, assembly GCF_048772815.1. NCBI lineage: Eukaryota > Metazoa > Chordata > Mammalia > Rodentia > Sciuridae > Callospermophilus > Callospermophilus lateralis. Next base: position 145,337 of record NW_027512903.1, read on the forward strand.
GGGCTCCAGGCAATCCTATATGTGCTCTAATATGTCCTATAAAGAATGGATCTTTTCTGTCCCAAATTAGACTTTGTATAGTGGAAAACAAAGAGAAAACAGTAGAAGAAGGATTCCTCCACTTTGAACTGCTTACAGAACTTGCCTAGACTATGTAACTATCGTTTGGTACAGCGAATTGTGGTAATGCTGGCATATCTTTGCTGATGGTGTCACCAGTGATTTTTGCTGATGGTGTCACCAATGATGCAACTTTTCCAAAGGAACTGTCAATTGGCTTGGTGTCGTGGCATTTCTGTATCCTCCTCCCTTCTGCTAGTGATGGTCTAAATTTGGGGGCCAATGGCTATATGCTGGACCGGTAGTCAGTGACGGGTGTGATCCAATTGCAGTGGTATCAACCTAAGACAGGAGGCTGACGACTAAAGGTCAGTTGCCTAAAGGTCAGTTTTCCGATGACGGTTAAGAACCATATGTTGAATTGGACAACCTACCAGGCACGGTCCTTAAGCCACATTAACCTCTCTCCCCCACTGGCACCAAGGCCAAATTTGGGGTCCAACAGAGGTGAGGCAAAGAACCTCACCCCCCCACTGGTGCATAGACCTATCCACAAGTATGGCTGTATGCTGGACCAGTAGTCAGTGACGGGTATGATCCAGTTGCAGTGGTATCAACCTAAGACAGGAGGCTGACGCCTAAAGGTCAGTTTTCCAATGATGGGAAAGAACCATATGTTGAACTGGACAACCTACCAGGCACGGTCCTTAAGCCACATTACTTGTTGTTTAATCAATCAGAAGGGGGAAGATGCTGGGATCCATCAGCCAAGTAGGTATGACAATTTCCTTGCCAGTGTACCCCCATGTTTCCTTAGTGGAAGAACTCATGGAAATAGGACATTTTGCAGGACATTGCATGTAAGGAGACCTTGCTCAAGGACCAGGGCGGATCCATGTTTAGGGTGTTCCTGGTTTAGCATAATAGGAGATTAGGGTGTTCCCCCTTTAGAATAGGGCGGTTTAGCATAATAGGAGATTAGGGTGTTCCCCTTTAGAATAGGGTGTATCCTGCTGCTGAGTTCCTCTTGAGTTCTTAGGGTCAGACAGTATATTTGGGAGACAGAAGCCCAGGAGTAGTGGATTTGGGCAGAGAGTGGATTTGGGCAGAGAGTGGATTTGGGCAGAGAACGTGGATTTCCCCAGAACGTGTCTGTAGACGGCCTGTGTGAGTTTGGGAATAAAGAATTGCTGTTTGAATCTACAAGCTGTGTGGAGAATCGTGATTTGTGCCCAGCCAGTGACTGCAGCATTTGACCGCAATTAAAACCAAAACAGTCCCACATGACCCTCATCTTCTTCCATATAGACACTCATAATAACCTCTGACTAAAGTTTTCAATGAGGGGTGCAGCCTTAGACATTGTCCAAAATAAGCACCATTGCCCCTTGTTTGCCTAAAGTGAGGGTGGCCTGGACACCCTTCCTGTGAACCAAGAGTGATCAAATATGCCGGCTATATAACTGCTCTGCTTCTCCTGAATGAGGCTTACTGACTGTCTGGTATAGATTCTTTATGTGAATTGGTGTCATGAGAAAACCTAAGCACATATCGGCTAGCCTCTGCAGGGTTTGAAGAACTGATTTGACCCAAAGGATCCATATTCTCACTTGATGGAGGTCAGGAAGCTAACAGAGGAAGGCGAGAACCTTCATCCACAATAACTGCTCTTTTGGCCATTTTGGTTTGGATGCACACTTGGAAACTTTCTTTAGATCCATCAGGTGCTGAGAATCTGAGCGACTCTCTCACACAGGGCCAAGAGGCTGATTTAGCCACATCCCTTCCAAAGCAATTAAGCAAAGAGCCACAGGTGATGCCCATTCATTTCCATTTAAAAACTGTTTTCTTCAGGCTTCACAAAGGGGTGGCCTGAGGCAAAGACCTTCCTGACATTCAGGACAATAGAACAATAGGTAAGCAAAAGGCCCAAAGCAGTGTTTCTCCACTGAGACTTTACTGGTCACACTGATATCTGAGTTTTCTGAGATGCTCGCCATTCCCTTCAGCTATCCAGTACATGGTCATGTCACAGAGTTTGGAGGTGGTACATATTTGGAAACAAAACCATGAGGCTATCCTGGAGAGTGGCCAGTATTCAGGAAGAAAAGAGGAGCTTAGGAAGGTAGTAGGTGTTGCCCATCCATAAGGCAAGCCGCTCTCCATTCTTAAATTGGGTGGGATGAATGCTGGGTAGCTTTCTACTACACAGGACACAACCATTGATGCATTCGCTTTTCAAATGTCTACAACCACGGATACAGTGGGATACAAAGACATAGAAACATTCGTGTTATCAAACGACTTTCTCGAAACATTCCAGTCTAAACAAATAAACCGCCTTTCCTACCTATTCTCAGAACCTGAGACAAAACCACACACTAACACAGACACCCACAATGGCACCTCCTTCCCCCAAGTATGTCTGTGACTATCTTGAGTGTCCTCTGACTGGTAGGCCTTACTATGTTCCCCCCAAATTGCGTGTCCTGTCTCAGATCTGGTATTTTTGGCCAACTCTTTGAAGTTGTCAGGAGTCATGGTTTAGCCACTACCTGCTTTCCCAGAAAAGGCCCCTCTTCAAAGCTCTCCTGGCATTTGGCCATCATCACATAAGTAGATACCAATAAAGACTGACTATGTCCTTGGTAAATCCAAACAATTGAGACCACAGGGACTGGGACTGGGCCTTGCTCTGTGTGCCTGGCTTCCTGGATCCCAAGTTCAGAGAGTTCCATCAACAAGAAAGTGTGGTAGGTCACTTCCTTCAGGAACTGAACGAGGTCACTGCCTTGGCAATCACTTTGTTCTAACAATTGCTTCCAAGGGTCCCATGAGATGGAGGCTGCCCCTACTTCATGTGACACTTTCACAAGTTAGAATGGTATATCAACCATAGGCACCTGGGAACAGCTGTCCACACAGGCCTGGTTTGGTCCATTTAATCTACATTAAGAAGAGAGAGGCTGATTCAGACACATCCCTTCATTCTGACCAGGTTGTTTGATATGTAAGTTGACATGGAGTTGACTTTTGCTCTCTCAGGTCCTTGATAGGTGAAAAGGTCGGTCGAATGTTGGAGGAAAAGACCACCAAGAGACTGTCTCATGCCACAGCCAAGGGTTTTTTGGGGGTCCAGCATGCTGGGGCTCAGAGCTCACTCCAGAGGAGCAAAGAGCAAAGAGCCCCGAGAACAACTTGAGCAGGGTTTATATACATTCTTTAGAGAGGGCAGGGACTTTACATACATTCTAGCCTCCTTTTGCAAATCATCATATACCACGGAAAAATCAAATAACAACTCTAAAACATGATTAGCACATTCATTGGCGGACACACGTCAGGCAGGGGTGATTGCTCAGCCCTGAGAATGGGTATACATTTAAACTGATTGGTTGAAGCCCTGAGATGTATATGTGCTGAGCTTCACGGTTTCTGGGAAGGGGTTGTTAAGTAACTAGGTGGTCAGGGAAGATTTCAACACACATCTAATGGGCAGTTCCGGGAAATGTCTTAACTGCCACAGGAATTTCAGGTTCTGAGTGCAGCTTGTAAACTTTATAAAACCTGGTTCTTTACGTTTCAATTTTAATTTCTTTTATTATTTAATTTCCCACTGCGTTTTCTGAAAACTTTTAATCTTAAAAATAATGAATCATAATTATTGCGGGGTCTCACATTCTATTTCTGCCAGTGGAGCGTATTTCTGTCTGATTACAATGAGTTTTACATGCCCAATCTGAGCCTGGAGAAAGGTAAATATGCTATTAAGCAAACAAGTTCCCACAGCTAGCAACACCATAAGGATGATCAGGGGTCCTGCCAAGGCTGATAGGAGTGTAGTTAACCAGGGGGACTGGGTAAACCATGACTCAAACCACCCTTGTTGAATATCCCTTTCTCTCTGGTGCTCTTCAAGGCATTTTCTCAATTTACTTAAGGATTCTTTTACAACTCCAGTATGGTCAGGATAAAAACAACATTCTTCTCTCAGTGCAGCCCAGAAGCTCCCCGCCCTCATGAAGAGGAGGTCTAATCCTCACCTGTTCTGTAAAACCACTTCAGAGAGAGAGGTTAAGGATTTCTGAAAAACTGTGATGCAGGTCTCTAACGTCTTCAAGGCTTGAGATATTGCTGTTTCTAATTGGGCCATTTGTTGTGACCCACGGATCATATCAGCTGTTCCTGTACCCACTCCTGCAGCAGCTCCTATCCCCAATAGGATGGGTAGAGTAAGAGACACAGGCTCCCAGCGAAATCGGGTTTTCTTGTCCCCCTAGTAGACCTTCAAATGTTTCTGCATCATGATAGAGCACCCTGGGGAGTTTCTGCACCAATACACAATATTTTAGAGAGCTGTCCAATACCTGGGATGAAATGCAAGGAGTTCTGACTATGTGGAGTTCAGTACCATAAAGGTTCCTTTATTTAGTTCCCAGGGGGAGGAGTCACCTGTACTCTGGACTGGAGAAGTAGGCAAAAACGGAAACTGGGAAGTATGAGATGATAGAGGGGTTCTGGTAGATCTAGGCACTGGGTCCTCCACAGGGTTGGGCCTGTTTGCGACTTTGGAAATCAGCTGGGCACACGTAAAAATCAAGACTGGCTAGTTTACACCTGGGCTGGGGGAGATGACATCCATAATTCATGGGGTAAGGTGGTCTATGTTGCCCTGGTTTGGGTTTGAGTGGGATCTGTGTGGGGTCCTCTATGTCAGGGAGATCCCAGTCAGAGAGGCCTATGGCAAGCTGACAAATGTCCGGGTGGAGAGATGGCCACCAAGTCCATAAGGGGGCTCTATGTGAAATAGACCACACTACTTGCCCAGTAGGATTTATAACTTGCCATTGTTGCTGAACAGGCTGATGGGGATTAGGACTGCTGGTGGTCAGGGGAAGAATCCATAGCCCTACCCACAAGACGGACACGCAACTTGAGAGGGTTACCAGTCTGTTCCAATTTCCAGCCGGAGTCTGGACAGGGCGCAGGCTTGAGATGGGAGACATTGATCCAGGAAGTGATCCCATCCACTTTCACCACTGTAGGTGTTATAAGCAGCACCTGGTATGGTCCTTTCCAGCGGGGTTCCAGGGATGACACCTGATGCCGTCTCACGTAGACAAAGTCTCCAACTTGATATTGATGTGGGGTTCCCTCATCTCCAGGCTGATAAGCAGTGGCCAACTGTTTCCACAGGTATTGCTGGGTGTTGGGTTTGTTCAAGGGCTTTAAGTCTGTCAAGCAAGGGGGTGTGAAAGGAATCATTAAGTCTCAGAGTTGGGATTAGGTCCCTTACTGGAGGAGGGGCACCATAGAGTATTTCATAAGGGGTTAAGTTACACAAAGAGGCAGAGAGGTTATTTCTTGCATGAAACAGTGCATAAGGTAGGAGCATAATCCAATTTTTTATGCCGGGTTCCAAGCTTAATTTTGTTAAGTTCTCTTTGATGGTTCTATTCATCCTTTGAACCTGTCCTGAGCTCTGGGGTCTATAAGCACAATGTAACTTCCAATTAATCCCCAGGGTCCTGGTGAATCCCTGACTTACCTGGGATTCGAATGTTGGTCCGTTATCAGACCCTAGTACCTTAGGCAGGCCGAACCTTGGAAAATGTCTTCTAGGATCTTTTTGACCACTTTTTGTTCTCCCCGTTGTGGAAAAAGTTAAAAGAGTCACTCCATTTAGGGCTGCCAATTAAGCTTCCTAATCTGCTCTTCTGTTTCCAACCGCCACGGGGTCGTTTTCCTTCTGGTGCCCTGGACAGTGCACTATAGCTAGGTCCTTAGGGCCCTGCACTGCTGAGAGAAGTTGGAGGATCTCATCTTTGTTCTTTATTTCTTTCCCAGTGGAGGTTAATAGCCACCTTTGTTGGTAAGTAGCCCCCTGCACATTTGCAGTGACAAATGTGTATATGGTGGCCCTTTTGCCTGTTGCTAGTTCCAATGGTTTCGTAAGGGCAATCAGTTCTGCTTTTTGGGCTGATGTCCCTTCTGGGAGACCAAAGAACAAGATGACATTAGTTTCGCTAACTACTGCTGCTCCAGCCCGCTGCTTACCGTCTTGGAGGAAGCTGGTGCCCTCCGTAAACCATACGACTTCAGGGCGAGGCAGTGGCTGATCCTTCAAGTCTCGTCGTATACTGTTTTCCTCTGCCAGTATGTGTTGACACTCATGAGCGACGGGTCCTGATGATATTTCTGGCAGCAGTGTAGCCGGGTTGAGTGGAGCAGGGGGTCCCAACATTATTCTGCCTTTGTCAAGCAAGAGGCTCTGGTAGTGGTTTATTCTGAAGTTTGATAGCCACCTTTCTGGGGGCTGACAGATGATGCTCTCCAGGGCATGGGGGGCTATAATGGTTAGCTTCTGTCCCAAGTTCATATACGAGCATCTTTTATTAGAAGGGCTGCCGCTGTTATAGCTCTTAAGCAATGGAGGCACCCGCTAGCCACTGGGTCCAATTTTTTTGATAAGAATGCTACGGGTCTTTTCAAAGGTCCCAAAGTCTGAGTGATCACTCCCAGTGCTATTCCTTTCTTTTCCTCGATGTAGAGAGTGAAGGGTTTTTCTACATCTGGGAGTGCTAAGGCCGGAGCAGATAGCAGCACCTTTTTTTGACATTATAAAAAGCTTATTGTGCTCAGGGTTCCATTGGAAGTAGGCATCCCCCTTTATCAGCGGGTATAAAGGGGCAGCCAGAGATGCAAACCCAGGAATCCATAACCTGCAAGAGTCGGCAGTCCCAAGAAACTCTCTGAGTTGTCTCTTATTATATGGGGGCGGTATCTGCACAACAGTTTGTTTTCTGCGCTCAGTGAGCCATTGTTTGCCACCCCTAAGAGAATCACCAAGGAAGATTACTTCTTGCTGACAAATTTGGACTTTATGGCAGAAGCCCTATATCCAAGCCGAGCAAGCTCAGATAATAGTGCTTGGGCCCCAGACTCATAGTTCTCCTTGGTGTCGGCTGACAGTAGGAGATCATCCACATATTGGAGTAGGGTGACTTCGGGGTGTACAGTTCTGAAGTCGTTGAAGTCCCTGTGGAGGGCTTCATCAAAGAGAGTGGGGGAGTACTTGAACCCCTGTGGGAGTCTAGTCCAGGTTACTTGGCCAGATGTTCCAGTTTCTGGGTCTATCTACTTGAAAGCAAACAGGAACTGACTGTCCTTATGTAGGTGGAAAGCAGAAGTAAGCATCTTTTAAGTCCACCACAGTGTACCATTCCCGCTCCAGATTCAGAGTGCTAAGCAAATTATATGGAGTGGGTACTGTGGGGTGAATGTCCTGCACTCTGTTGTTAATTCTCTTAGGTCTTGAACAGGACGGTAGTCCCCAGTTCCTGGCTTTCCTACTGGTAACAGGGGGGTATTCCTGGCTGATTTACAGGGCCTTAGGATACCAAGCGCCAGGTATTTCTGAATATGGCGCCTTATCCCATCCTTAGCTTCTTTGCTTAGAGGATATTGTTTAACACTGATTAGAGAGACAGAGGCTTTTAATTCTACTACTATTGGAGGTTGTTTTATGGCAAGACCTAATCCAGCAGTTTCTGCCCAGGTATTAGGATAATCTTTTATACATTTCTGTGCTAGTTTGCCTGTTTGATCAGTCCTAGGGAGCGAGAAGAGTTGTTGTTCATCTTCTGTGGACATAGTCAAAGCCGTGACTATGGGAGTTTTTACTGAAGGCTTTAGAAACTTCACTTGGGGACCATCAGAGTTAAAGGTTATTCTATCCCGGAGTTTGGTAAGCAGTTCCCTGCCCATCAATGGGGCTGGGCATTCTAGGACTACTAGGAAAGAGTGGTGGACTTTTCCCTTTCCTACATCCATAATACTCTTAGTTGTCCAAGCCCGATATCTACTGCCATTAGCCCCTTGAACAAGAGACCCTTTATTTGATAGGGGGCCAAGTGGGGTCTTAAGGGCTGAGTATACTGCTCCTGTATCCACTTCAAAGTTCACTAGAGTCTCCTCCACTTCAAATGTTACCCTGAGCTCGGGGAGGAGATCTGAGCCCCGACATTCCTAGTCCTCTTCTAGAGTCAGCATGGCGGGCTGGGGTGGCTGCTTCTTTTTGGGGCACTCTATGGCCCAGTGTCCTTTTTCTTTAAAGTAGGCACATTGATCTGAGGCCAGGGCAGCCTTTGGCATGGGACCAGGTATCCCTTCCTGTCTTCCTGCTTTTTAACTTCTGGCGTATTTTCTTCTGTGAACAAAACCTTAGCCAATGCTTTAGTCTGCCTTTTGCTCATTTCATCCTCCTTTTGTTCTCTTTCCTTCTCTCTCCTCTGTTTCCTCTCCTCCTCAGTTTCTCTCTTATAATATACTTTCTCAACCTCTCTGAATAAATCTCTTAAAGTCATATGTTGTAATCCATCTAGACCTTGTAAATCTCTCCTAGTATCTGGGGCAGCCTGCTCGATAAAGGCCATTCCAACAGATGCTCTTTGGTCCTCTGCCTGAGGGTCAAAAGGAGTATATTTCTTAATGCTTCCATAATTCTCTCAAGAAACATAGAGGGAGACTCATTAGGCCCTTGGATAATCGCTCTTACCTTGGCCAAATTAGTCAGCCCTCTGGCGGCCGCTCGGAGACCTGCTATTAGAGCCTGGCGATAAGTGGAAAGATGCTACCTACCTTCAAAGGTGTTGGGGTCCCAGTTGTGTCGTTTCATTGGCCCGTAAGGATGGAGAGGGAGCATCACAGGGGCTTCCGAGTTTTCTATTATCCATTGCTGGCGGTTTTCTTTAGTTGGCCCAGCTTCCTGCAGGGTCGTAGGGGCAGCTGCTACTGCAGGGAAGTCCCCTGGAGGGCTTGGGTCCGGACTAAATGCCTCTAGTGGTGGAGAGGCTGAGTCAGCGTCGGGAAGATCATCAAGATCATGTTGGGGGTTGTGGAGCAAGGGTAGAGGATAAGGAGGGGGAGGAGTGTCCAGTCTTGTGACTCAGGGAGAATGAAGGGAAGAGGGGGAGGAGTGGAAGTTTTGAATTATAGGATCGTGGGGGAAGGGTTATATGGCTGTTGATCTGGGTGGACACGTGACCCCGGCTGAAAGACAATATCTCTGACTTTTTGGGTTAGAGGGAAGTGGAAGGATCATTCTGGGGGACATCCAACTCCGAGGATGGGCTGTTAAGGACTGTAAACAAGTCAGGATGGCACCTGTTATATTGCCAGAGAAATGTTAGAGTCTGTAAACAAGTCTTCATGGTGCCTGGCAAAATGCCAGAGGGAGTGGTTTGTGAAGTAACAAAAGCGAGCCATTAAGTTTGGAGATTCCTTATTGGTTGACTGCTGTATCTATTTTATGCTAATTAGATAAGCTGTGTAAAATGTATAAATATCGCTCAGATCCTACAATAAACGGCTCCTATTCCTGCTGTATCAACGTACACAAGTCATTCGTCACCCCCCGGATATTTTGCTGCAGGCGGACTGCGGCAATGGGCCATTCTGAAGCACAGAGAGTCTGCCAGGTACAGCGTTTTACTGAAAAAAAAAAGATTCTGGGCCCTTGAGCGGACATCAGTCCAATGATCAAGGGTAAGGCACAGAGGTGTGCAAGTACTTTGTCCCATAATGGGAATTATTCAAACAGGGACAGTGAATACACAAACAAGACCCAGACAAAGACAAACAGTAAACGTTTAACATGAGTCCAAGATAAAGATTAGAACTGAGTAACTGGCAAAACCTGATGGGTTAGACAATAAAGACAGACAGTAAACTCAACATGAGTTTCTGACAATGAACAAAACTGAGTAGCCGGCAAAACCAGATGGGCTGTCAAACCGAATCCTGAAGCAAAATATAACTGAGTTGAGGAAACTACTATTCCTCGAATTCCCGAGTCCTCTGGAGCGTCCCCCAGGGACGTGGCCTGTGGCTCTGTTAAACATCTGTCAGCCACCTTCAGAGAGAGCTTACGCTCTTCACTGACAGCCACTTAGCCAAGCCCTGACCTGAAACCTGAAACCAGACAGAGGCACCTTACTTACCCTGAGAGTTGGGGTAAGTAAGGTGGGGTCTTTCGTCCGCCGCTGCCAGATGTCTCACGTGGGGCCTCCAGATGAAAAGATGGGGCGAATGTCGGAGGAAAAGACCACCAAGAGACTGTCTCATGCAACAGCAAAGGGTTTATTGGGGGTCCAGCATGCTGGGGTTCAGAGCTCACTTCAGAGATGCAAAGAACAAAGAGCCCCGAGAACAACTTGAGCAGAGTTTATACACATTCTTTAGAGAGGGCAGGGACTTTACATACATCATAGCCTCCTTTAGCAAATCATCATATACCACGGGAAAATCAAATAACAACTCTAAAACATGATTAGCACCTTCATTGGTGGGAACATATCGGGCAGGGGTTATTGGTCAGCCATGAGAAGGGGTATACGTTTAAAATGATTGGTTGAAGACCTGAGATGTATATGTGCTGAGCTGCACGGTTTCTGGTAAGGGGTTGTTAAGTAACTAGGTGGTCAGGGAAGATTTCAACATACATCTAATGGGCAGGTCTGGGAAATGTCTTAACTGCCACAGATTTTCAGGTTCTGAGTGCAGCTTGTAAACTTTACAAAACCTGGTTCTTTTGTTTGAATTTTAATTTCTTTTATACTTTCAGAACCTTACAAAGAAAGGTGTGAGACTTCATCCACAATGACTGCTCTTTTGGCCATTTTGGTTATGGGTGCATGCATGGGATCTTTATTTAGATCCATATGGTGGTGATATTCTAAGCCACAGCATCACTCAGAGCCTAGAGGCTGATTAAGACACACCCATTTCCAAAGCAATTACTTTTCTTAGGTCAGTTACAGAACTCAGTCTCTGAGCGGAATCACACCAGAGTTCAACCCCAGGTGGACCCAGTCATCTCTTCCAACCGCCACACAAATGACAACAATTAAAACCAAAACACTCCCCCAAGGCCCTCATCTTCTTCCATATAGACACTCATCATTCCCTCTCGCTGGATGTTTCCATGAATGGCACAGCCCAAGAGAGTGTCCAAAATAATCTCCCTTGCCCCTCATTAGCCTAACCTCAGGGTGGCCTGGACACCCTTCCTGTGAACCAGGATTGATCACATAGGTCTGACGTTAATGCTGCTCTGCTACTCCAGTTAGAAGCCTACTGAATGTCAGGTATTGTTTCCTTATGTGATTTGGAGTCATGAGGAAACCCAAGCACCTCTGCAGGGCTTGGAAGAACTCATTTGACTCAAAGGATCCCTACTATCACTTGATGGAGGTCAGGAACCTAACAGAGGAAGGTGAGAGACTTCATCCACAATGACTGATCTTTTTGTCATTTTGGTTTTGGATGCACACATTAGATCTTTCTTTAGATCCATCAGGTGCTGATAATCTAAGCCACAGCCTCACACAGAGCCAAGAGGCTGATTCAGCCACAACCATTTTCAAAGCAATAAAGCAAAGAGCCACAGGTGATGCCCATTCATTTCCATTTGAAAACTGTTTTCTTCAGGCTTCACAAAGGAGTGGCCTGAGGCAAAGAACTTCCTAACATTCAGGGCAACAAAACAATAGGTTTGCAAAAGGCCCAAAGCAGGGTTTCTCCACTGAGACTTTCCTGGTCACACTGATATCTGAGTTTTCTGAGATGCTCGCCATTCCCTTCAGCTATCCAGTACATGGCCATGTCACAGAGCTCGAAGGTGGTACATATCTTGGACACAAAACTATGAGCCTATTCTGGAAAGTGGCCAGAATTCAGAAAGAAAACAGAAACTTAGGAAAAGAGTAGGTGTTGCCCATGGATAAGGCAAGCTGCAGTCCATTTCTAAAATGGGCAGGGTTAATGCTGGGAATCTTTCTACTAGACAGGACACATTCACTGATAGATTCTAATTTCTAATGTGTACAACCATGGACACAGTGGGATACACAGACACAGAAACACTCACCTTGTCAAAGGACTTTCTAGAAAGAGTCCACTCCAAACTGAACAAACCGCCTTTCCTACCTATTCTCAGAACATGAGACAAAACCACAAACCCACTCCCACACTCAAAAAGGCACCTCCTTCCCAAGTAGGTCTGTGACTATCCAGAGTGTCCTCTGACTCATGGGCCATACTGTGTTCCCCTAAATTGGCCTGTCCTGTCTCAGATCTGGTCTCCTTGTCCAAGTCTGTGAAGTTGTCAGGAGCCTGTGCTGACCACTACCTGCTTTCTCAGGAAAGGCCCCTCTTCAGAGCTCTACTTGCATTTGGCCATCCTCAAATCACTAGGTACCAAGAAAGACAGACTCTGTCCTAGGTAAATCCAAACAAGTGAGACCACTGGGAATGGGACTGGGACTGGTTCTGTGTGCCTGGCTTCCTGGATCCCAAGTTCAGCGAGTTCCATCACCAAAGAAGTGAGGTAGGTCAATTCCTTCAGGAAGGGAATGAGGTCACTGCCTTAGCAACCACTTTGTCCTAACAGTTGCTTCCAAGGGTCCCTTGAGATGGAGGCTGCCCCTACTTCCTGTGACACTGTCACAAGTTACAATGGTATATCAACCACAGGCACCAAGGAGAAGCTCTCCACACAGGGTTGGTTTGGTCCATATTTTTATATCATGAGGAGAGAGGCTGATTCAGACACATACCTTCATCCTGATCAGGTTGTTTGCATTGGAAGATGACTTTTGCTCTCTCAGGTCCTTCATAGCTGCCTACATCTTCTCCAGGGATCATTTCTGCATGGACCTTTGATGTTCTCAGCAGGTGGAAGATCCCCTACATTCCTGTATTGTAAGACCAACTCTGTCCCTGCTCTTCTGTAAAGTTAGATCGAGGGAAGAGTGTATGGTTAAGGTTAATAATATATTCTATTTGGGTTAGAAATCATTCTGCAGGATAAATAATGCTATTGGGAACCTGCGATATTCACAAGAATATATTCGTAAAATATAAGTATGAAACCAGAAATATAGGAATGATTTGAAGCCCAGAAGGACATTGGGCCCTTTAGTGGGATACTTAGCTTTGAATTTTGTTCTGCACAGATGTCTCAGATGAATCAATATGCAAAGGCATAGGACCTTGTACCTTGGAAGATTGAATGTCCAAGAGAACATCCAGTCAGAAAGAAAGAGTTGGTAGGATTAGGAAGATAGTCAGTAGGTTTAGAAAAAAGAGTGAGTATAGGATGTGGACAAAACGTTCATTAGCAATAGGGTTTCAGGTAGAGAGTGAACATAAATTTGAGCACATATGAAGAGTCAGTCACAATGATGAACTGGGGAAAATATGTAGGAAAGCAGATATCAATAGAGACTTCAGGAAATCAGCAAAGTATAATGTGAGTGATAGGATTAGACACTTTTAACATGTTTGAGGTTGAATATATAATCTTAGAAAGAAAGAAATGTGTAGTCACCAATAGGATTGACATTTGAGAGCATTAGGCAACCTGGACATGGTTGTTTTAAGTAATCCATGCTCACTTTCCATTTTGCTTTGGTTAAAGGTTAATAGGTATTTGTCACTTCCTGTTTTTCTGTATGCTTAACAAAACACTGTTGAAATCTGGAGAACTGTTTGCTCATTTTGTTCCCAGAATGTGCTCTCCCCAACTGACAAACTGCAGAATGTACTCCCTCACCCGGTTGGACGCAAACCGCCCACTCACCCTGACCCATCAATAAATTTCCCTCCCTGCCCTCGCCAAGGAAAGTATAAAAGCTCTGTTAAAGCTGTTCTCAGGGCTCTCTGCTCTATTCAAGTGAGCTCTGAGCCCCAACATGCTGGACCCCCAATAAACCCTTTGTTGTTGCTGAGTGAAAATGGTATACTGTTCTGTACTTAAAAGATGCTTTCATTTGCTTGCCTCTGCATAAAGATAGTCAGTTGCTGTTTGCTTTCGAGTGGGTAGACCCAGAAACCAGAAAGTCTGGTCAACTAACTTGAACTAGACTCCCACAGGGGTTCAAAAACTCCCCCACTCTCTTTGATGAAGCCCTCCACAGAGATCTCAACAACTTCAGAACTATGCACCCTGATGTCACCCTGCTTTTATATGTGGATGTCCTGCTACTGGCAGCCAACACCAAGGAAAACTGTGAGTCTGCGATCCAAGCACTATTATCCGAGCTTGCTCAACTCGGATATAGAGCTTCAGCCAAAAAGGCCCAAATTTGCCAGCAAGAAGTAATCTTCCTGGGGTATTCCATTAGGGGCGGTAAATGATGGCTCACTGAGCCCAGAAAACAAACTGTTGGGCAGATACCACCCCCATCTAACAGGAGACAAAACAGAGATTTTCTTGGACTGCTGGCTTTTGCAGGTTATTGATACCTGGGTTTGTGTTCTCAGCTGCTCCTTTATACCCGCTGTTAAATGAGAATGCCCAATTCCAATGAACCCTTGAGCACCAGCAAGCTTTTGATAACATCTAAGGACACTGACACTGAACTCCTCAACTTCACTGAGCCCAGCCTGCAATTTCAGAAAGCCCTACACTACATTAAAAATGTACATCAACTCACTCACCTTGGTTCAAAGAAACTGCAGCCATTCCTGAAGGATCAAGGACAGAGTTTTTGACTAACTCACTCACAGCGAAAGGAAATAACTGAACAGGTAACAAAAGCCTATCGGTTCTGTCAATTGGTTAAAGCTTACCCTTCCAAGCTTCCTGCAGGAAAGCACCTACGAGGAACCAGACCAGGACAATTCTGGGAAGTGGACTTTACTGAAATTTAGCCAGGAAGATATGGACATGAATATCTCCTAGTCTTTGTAGATATATTTTCAGGATGGATTGAAGCCTTTCCCCCCCCCCCAAAAAAAAAAAAAACACGGCACAAATGGTGGTCAAGAAGATCCTGAAAAATATTAAGATATTTTTCCAAGACACGGCCTTCCTAAGGTAATAGGATCTGATAATTGAACGACATTCATGGGCCAGGTAAGTCAGGGGTTAGCCAGGACCCTGGGGATCAGTTGGTAGTTACATTGTGCTTATAGACCCCAGAGCTCAGGACAGGTTAAAAAAAATAAATAGAACCATTAAAGAGACCTTAACGAAATTAAGCTTAGAGACCAACATAAAAGATTAGACTATGCTCCTGCCTTATGCACTATTTCATGCAAGAAATACCCCCTCTGTTTCTTTGTGTAAACTCACCCCTATGAAATTCTCTATGATGCCTCTCCTGCAGTAAGGGACCTAACCCCAACTCTAAGACCTAAACATCCCTTCCACACCCCCTTGCTTGACAGACTTAAATCTCTTGAAAGAACTCAGCGATACCTGTGGAAATAGCTGGCGACTGCTTTCCAACCTGGGGATGTGGGGACTCCACATCGATATCAAGTAAGAGACATCATCTACATAAGACGACACTAGGTGTCATCCCTGGATGCTACTTATAACACCTACAGCGGTAAAAGTTGACAGAATCACTTCCTGAATCCATGCCTCTAATCTCAAGCCTGCACCCTGTCCAGACTCTGGCTGGAAACTGGAAAAAACTGGTAACCCTTTCAAATTGTGTATTCGTCATGTGGATAAGGCTATAGACTCTCCCCTTGGCCATGAGTAGACCTAACGCGCATCAGCACGTTCAGCAGCAATGGCTGATCACAAATCCTACTAGACAAGAAGTATGGTCTACCTCACATACAGCCCCCTTAGTGATCTTGTGGCCATCTCTCCACCCAGATATTTGTCAGCTGGCTATAGGTCTTTCTTATTAGGATATCCCAGATGAAGAGGATTCCACTAAAATTCCATTAAATCCTTTCCGTACAATAGATAATGGAAACAAACATTATGGATGTAGGGACATGCGAGCCAGATGCAGATTGGCTAGCCTAGATTAGTATGTTTGCCCCGCAGACTATTAAAGCCTCAAAGAGCCATGGCTGTGTGGGGGAAAAGCCGAAATCTTCTGTAAGTCATGAGGATTTCAGCATAGATGGGTTGCCTGATGGAACCCAAAATCCTCATTAAATTCAGTACACAGCATTGGCCATATTACCAATTAGACAACCAAAACCAAACCCCAGAGAAGTCTCTAGATCCTCAAATTCTGTGTGACCTTTTTAACTTCTGCAAGTGCTCAAAAGGGTGAAAGGAAATTCCCCTATGTGAAGGCCTTTTCCCTCTTTCTCTCACATCCTGAACTATGCTTCTCCAATAGATCCTCACCCTCAGCCTTCTGCTCAAGACTCTCTGCTGTCAGTCCCAGCTCACCAACCTGATTTCTCTCCTCCAATTACTAGATCAAACACCCAAACCTCTGCCGGTTCTCAGACCATTGGCCCCTTGCTGAGGTAGCAGGTACTGAGGTACCCCTCCACCCACTCACTTCTCTCTTCTCCTGTCAGTGCCTGCACTGGGTCTAACCAGGTCCTCTTACCAGCTAACACAAAGCTCAAACCAGCTTAGGAGAGCCCTCAGACCCCTATCAAAGATGTAATGAAAATGGCCTTTAAAGTTCCTTTGTCATCACTAAAAACAGGTTACTTAGAATTTAAAGTACCTCACAGGCTTTTTGGGATACTCACTCCTGTCTTCCCCTCTGCTCTACCTGTTCTACTGCTCAAGTTTTAGTTGCTAGGAAAATCCCAATCCCCTTTCTCATTATTCTTTTACATCTCACCTGCCTCATTCTCAGATCCACGGAGCTGCTCTCACCCCCCGCCTTCCCCATCTTCCCCCTCTGTACCAGGCCCAGAGAAAAATCTTAACTGAACTTCTTCAGAAGTCTTCACCATGGCTGACATTAGGACTTTCAGCAAAAGAGTCCCTACAAAAGAGTTCAGTGTAGATAAACTCCCTTTTGTTCTGTTGCCCTATTCTACTTAGCCACTGGCTGGAAAAATCAGCACTCCTAAGCTAGATACCCCCTTAATAGTTTTTCACACAATATGTGAACAAGGCCTCTGGCCTTGAGCTGGGGCTTCAAAGAGATGGCTACATTTCAAAGATAAAAAATTACCAGCTGGGCTCCATGGTAACAGCTGCAGGGGGATAAAAGAAAATGAAGAAAAAGCTCTCTCCCTCCCAGGTGTCCTTGAAAAGTTAACTTGCCCAGAACAGAGGAAAAAACAGAAAAAAATTTCTTTTTGTGAAGTTCTGCACACTGTGAACTTCTGAGCCCCTTCCCTTTCATGCTGGGTACAAAATTCTGAAACTACATAAACGTGGGGTTAAGGGAGTTAATTGATTACAACAGAAACAATGCCCTCTGAATCCAGTGGCAACCAAATAGGACTTTTTCCCTGTCTTCGGTGCTATCTTAGGTGCCTTGCCTTGTCCACCCCTACAACAGTAAAATCTATATACTTAAATATTTTTTATGTTTTCATGAAATGGTCAACAGATGTGATTAATTGTGTAATGGTGCAGATGTTTCCCAGAGTGCTCTATAATGATGCAGGTTCATTAGAAGTTCAAACAGGGGGGCATACAACCCGGTTCCGCTGCGAACATATTTCTCTCACTTTAGCCTTCCTATTAGGAATAGAAGTTGCTGCAGGGGTGGTCACAGGAACCACTGCCCTGCTCCATGGGACACAACAAATGACCCAATTAGAAGCAGCAATAGACCAAAACTTAAAGATATTAGAAACCTCCATCACAGCTTTACAGGAATTTTTATCCTCTCTCTCTGAAGTAGTTTTACAGAACAGTCAAGGGTTGGACCTCCTCTTCATGAGAGATGGGGGCCTTTTGCTGCATTGAGGGAAGAATGTTGTTTTTATGGCAAACATACTGTAGTTGTAAAAAAATATATGAGTAAATTAAAAAGACACCTTGAAGAGGGTCAATGAGAGAGAGAGGCACAAAAAGGGTGGTTTGAGTCTGGTTCATACAGTACCCCTGGTTAACTTCGCTTCTATCAACCCTGGTCGGTCCAATAATAATCCTCATATTATTGCTAACTATGAAACCCTGTGTGCTCAAACGTGTAATTTGTTTTCTCCAAGCTCAAATTGGAGAATTTAAACTTTTGGTAATTCCCCACTTGCAGACATAGAATGTGACACCCACCAATGATCACTTTTATGATTAACAGTAGCCAGAAGAAGTGGGAAAAGAAAGGTTAATAAAATAGGTACTTGTAATTTCCTGTTTTTTCTGTATGCTTAACAAAACACTGTTGAAATATTGAGAACTGTTTGCTAATCTTGTTTCCAGAATGTGCTGTCCCCTAACTGCCAAATTGCAGAATGTATTCCCTCACCCGGTTACACGCAAACCGCCCACTCGCCCTGACCCATCAATAAACTTCCATCCCTGCCCTCTCCAAGGAAATTATATAAGCTCTGCTTAAGCTGTTCTCAGGGCTCTCTGCTCTGTTCATGTGAGCTCTGAACCCCAGCATGCTGGACCCCCAATAAACCCTTTGCTGTTGCATGAGACAGTCTCTTTGTGGTCTCTTCCTCCCATGCTCGCACAAACATTACTTGGATGATTGAATGTAGAAGAGAAAATTCAGTCGAAAAGGGATAGTCAGTAGGATTTAGAAGATAGTCGGTAGGTTTCGGAAGAAGAGTGAGTATAGGATTTGGAACAAAAGTTCTTTAGCAAGAGGGGTTCGGTTAGAGAGTGAATGTAAATGTCAGCACATGTGAACAGTCAGAATAATGAACTGGGAAAAATATGAAGGAAAGCAGATATCAATATATCAGGCAAACTATAAAGTGAGTGATACGATTAGACATTTTCAAGAGGGTTGACTTAGAATATATAATCTTAGGAAGAAACAAATATGTAATCACCAATAGGATTGACATTTGAAAGCATTAGGCAACCTTGACATGGATGTTTTTTGTAATCCCTGCTCACTTTCCATTTAGGCTTTGGTACAATCATAAGTGTGACATTTGCGTTTTTTGTCCAGAATATTACACTGATAAAATGTATATGTAGATCTGGTGACATGAGTATTTCTTCCACCATTTCTGGGAGCAATATTTTGAAGACATATAAATGGGTATTGGGGGTACAAAGAGGTGTACACTGTGTCTATGAATATAGAGATAATGCATGAATGGACCATACAGTGAATAAATAATATAAGTGTTTCCACATTAAATAATGGATTGAATTGATATCTGAAAATATATAAAAAATCTTATATTGATATACAATCATTCATTCCAACCAGTTATACATATAATATTAATATTAGGGTTATGGTTGATCATGAAGATATGTTAGTTTTGCTACAAAAGTGATTATGGAAATCGAAAATAATGTGTTTGGAAAGAGTCAGTCACAATGCTGGCCATATGTGAACAAGGCCTCTGGCCTTGAGCTGGGGGTTCACAGAAATGTCTATATTTCTAAGATAAAGAAGTTACAAACTGGGCTCCATGGTAACAGCTGGCAAGGAAAAAAAGGGAAGAAAAAAGCTCTGCCCCTCCCAGGGGTCCTTAAAATGTTAACTTGCCCAGAATAGAGAAAAAAACCCTGCTTTTTGTGAACTTCTGCAGACTGTGGAATTCTGAGCCCCTCCCTTACATGTTGGGTACAAAATTGTGAAACAACCTAAACTTGGGGTTCAGGGGATTAATTGATTACAACAGAAGCAATGCCTTCTAAACCGTTAAATGGTGAAAAAGCTCATTTCAATGAAAGCTCTGGACAACAGTCCAAATAGGACTGTTTCCCTATCTTCGGTGCTATCTTAGGTGCCTTGCCTTGCCTTGTCCGTCCCTTTTCTCATGAAAAGACCAGTCAAGAAATATGGAGGAATACATGTGTTCTGAAGCAGGAAGTGATTGATAGTGAAAGAAATGCCTATAAATTTCCTAACTTGTGGATGAAATATATATCCTATGATGTGCATAAATTAAAGAAATAGTAATCTACCAGTGTTGAATAAAAATGAACGTCAAAATACACATCATGTCTGATTGGAATCTACTTGCATTGATGTTAATCTGGGTCAGTTACTGTAGAAATATTAGGATTTGTATGCACCATTCACTGAATTATTTTCAGTACTAGGAAACAAATATGTATTTCAGGTGAATGAATATTTCTAAGAATAACCTTGTGAAAAGTTGATTATAAATCCACATACATGAATATGAATGAATTTGGTGAGTGTAAAATAAGACACACATTTCATATTTTGAAAAATCTGGAGAGTGTATATATAAATATATGTGTATATATATATATATATATATATATATATATAGATAGATAGATAGATATAGATATAGATATATAGATAGATAGATAGATATAGATATATATAGATAGATATATAGATCTAGATATATAGATATATAGATACACACACACAGAGATACATTAAAAATAGCAATATATATGCCAATCAAAATTTATATTGAAATATATATCATCGACAGATCCAAAAATATTTATTTTACTGAACATGGATTTATGAATAATATTGTTCAAGTAGAAAGCTCACACATAATTTGAATTTTCAGTTTCAACATCGTTTAGGAAGAGTGATCCCTTACAATTTGTATCTGCCAAGTTAGCCACCTCACAAGAATGTGCGTGTGGTCCCAGGTAGGATTCTATGTGTGCATATAAAAATACAGGTGGTGAATAGGCTACAGAGAAAGGGAGACAGGAATTCACAGAATGGTTTACTTTCAAAAAACATGTAGAACGATTTCAACAAAAAATTGACTAGATTTATAACTCCTACCATATTTAAGGCAAAAGGCAAGTCCAACTATACACTATGCCTCCTGTAATGCTTGTATTTTTATTCTGTTTGGGTTATTTTTCTCCATCTTATTAGTATTAGTAGTCAGAGTGTAGTAGGTTACGGGTTAGTGTCAGGGATTCAATATTTGGAATGGAAAATTAGAAAATGAATCCAATGTGTATGTAAATATGTGCTACAAAAAAAATGTTCCCACTCTCATCCAGAATAATGCCTTGACAGTACTTTCACCCCAACTAAAACACCATTAGAGGAGAAGAGTTAGAAAGTCAGTGAATACATATCTGGAATGGAATATGCTCAAGGTTTTGAAACCTTGGAGGTGGTAGAGGAGTTTCCAAATGTAAAGGACATGGTAAACACTCCACAAACATGGAGCTCTGCTGGCCTAAAGACTTCTTGAGAAACTGCCTGTGTGGTTGGGCACTTGAAATATATGTAGTTGTCAGGAGCTTTAGCTTCCCTTGTAGTGAGACGATCAAAGCTGGGTGTGCATCTATGTGACCTGGAGGACATGGTTTCTTATTTTCCAATGAAAATGAGGAAGCAGTGCTGAATTCCCTTTTAGTAGGTAACCTGTGGACACTGGGGGCTAAGTTTCTCCCCGTGTGGACTGTGAAGCCATTTGGTCATCC
Organism: Callospermophilus lateralis; assembly: GCF_048772815.1. Taxonomy (NCBI): domain Eukaryota; kingdom Metazoa; phylum Chordata; class Mammalia; order Rodentia; family Sciuridae; genus Callospermophilus; species Callospermophilus lateralis. The sequence goes on from NW_027512903.1 coordinate 166,713, forward strand.
TGCAATTTTTGTGGTGTCTCTTGCTGCTGCACTGGGAGTTTGGTATTTGCTTCACAAAATACAAGGAGTTCAACTGTGTCACAGTGCTGGAGGGATTTCTGTCTGAGTGGTGGGTCAGGGTCTGCAGGAGAATGCACCAACCAGGCTTCTATCCCACATAGTTTGCTCTCTTGACCATAGCAACCTGTTTCTGAACATTGCCCTGAAATCTCTCCATATAACAAGATGCCTATACAAAGAAGGGTCTTCTGTCTGCACCATGTCAGTCACAAGCCATTTGGAAGCCAAAAAGAGATCCATATTGCCCCACCACATGTTTTATCACACACCTGCCCAGCACTGTTCTAGCCCCACTACTCAGCCGGCTCCAACTTACTGGCATCTCTGTTCTACACCATTTTCATGAAACCCAGTCAATCAAGGCACTGTCTGGCATACTCAAGATCAACACCAGGACATCCAAAGGTTCTCCAGTGCTACCTGGTCATGGGAATTTGAAAAAAATTATGGTATCCATCTAGCCATTTTTCAAGGATGATGTTGGAGGCACTGTGGCTTTCAATATATTAAGGAACCGTTAAATGGTGAGGAAGCTCATTTCAATGAAAGCTCTGGAGAACTCTCACAGGCAAGGCTTCCCAAAGAATGGCCAAAAGGTCACATGAAGCCAGGCCTATTGAGGTCTACAATGTGAGGTCCGTGTGATATTTGACTCTCTACTATGGCTGCCAAGTTTTTCAGAATAAATTCATTTGGTATCCTGGCTGAGATTCCCAGTGATATGTGGAAAGCCAACCTGGGCCTAGATCTCAGTTTCCAAGGGTGACTCTTATGCGTGGCCTCCTAAAATCCCAACACAATTCATGGCAATACTTCTCTGATGTCGGTTCAAGAACTCAGTCTCTAAGAGGAATCACACCAGAGTTCAAGGCCAGGTGGACCTTGTCATTTCTTCCAACCACCACACAAATGACCACAATTAAATCCAAAACACTCCACACGGCCCTAATCTTCTTCCATATAGACACTCATCATAACCTTTGGCTGGAGTTTTCCACTAGGGGTGCAACCAAAGACAGTGTCCAAAAAATGCTCCCTTGCCTCTCATTTGTCTAAAGTCACTGTGGCCTCGACATCATTCCTGTGAACCAGGAGTGATCAAATAGGCCTGCCATTAATACTTTTCCACTTCTCCAACTTGAGGTCTCTGACTGTGGGGTTTAGATTCTTTATGTGAACTGGACTCATGAGAAAACCCAAGCACCTATGGGCTACCCTCTGCAGGGCCTTGAAGAATTCATTTGATCAAAGGATCCCTATTCTCACTTGATGGAGGTCAGGAACCTTACAGAGGAAGGCGAGAGGCTTCATCAACAATGACTGCAATTTTTGCCATTTTGATTTTGGATGCACACATGGTATCTTTCTTTACATCCATCAGGAGTTGAGAATATAAGCCATAGCCTCACAGAGGGCTAAGAGGCTGATTCAAACACATATCTTTACAAAGCAATTAAGCAAAGAGCCACAGGGGATGCCCATTCATTTCCATTTGAAAACTGTTTCTTCAGGCTTCACAAACGTGTGGCCTGAGGCAAAGACCTTCCTGACATTCAGGGCAAAAGAACAATAGGTAAACAAAAGGCCCAAAGCAGGGTTTCTCCACTGAGACTTTCCTGGTCACACTGTATGGAAACAGAAATCTAAGTAAGATTTGAAGCCCAGAAAAGTATGAGGCCCTTGATTGGGAGACTTAGCTCTGAATTATGTCCTGCACAGATGTCTCAGATAAATTAATATACATTGGCATTGGATCTTGTACCTTGGGTGATTGAATGTCGAAGAGAACACCAATTCAAAAAAGGATAGTCAGTAGGATTTGGGAGATAGTAGGTATATTCAGAATGAAGAGTGAGTATAGGATTTGGACCAAAAGTTATTTAGAAATTGGGTTTCAGGTAGAGAGTGAATGTAAATGTCAGCACATATGAACAGTCAGTCAAAATCATGAACCTGGGAAATTATGTAGGAAAGCATATATCAGTAGAGACTTTTGGATATCAGGCAAAGTAAAAGTGAGTGATAGGATTAGACATTTTCAACAGGGTTGAGTTTGAATATATAATCTTAGGAAGAAACACATATGTAGTCACCAATTGGATTGACATTTGAGAGCATTAGGCAACCTGGACATGGATGTTTTAGAAATACATGCTCACTATAAATTTAGGCTTTGGAACAATCAGAAATGTGACCTTTGCATTTTGTGTCCAGAATACTACTGTGATAAAATGTATATGTAGATCAGGTGACATGAATAATTTTTCCACCATTTCTGGGAGCAATATTTTTAAGGTGTATAAATGAGTATGGGGGTACAAATAGGTGTACCCTGTGTCTATGAATATATAGAGATAATGCAAGAATAGACCATACTATGAATAAATAATATAACTGGTTCCACTTTAAATAAAAGATTGAATTGATATCGGAAAATATACAGGAATTCTTATATTGATATGCAATCATTCATTCCAACCAGTTATACTTCTAATGGTAATATTAGGGTTATGTTTTATTATGAAGAGTGTGTGAGTTTTGCTTCAAAAGTGATTATGGAAAACGAAAATAATGTGTTTAGAAAGAAGTCTTATGAAAAGACCAGTCAAGAAACAAGGAGGAATACATGTTTTCTGAAGCAAGAAGTTATTGAAATTGAAACAAATGACTTTAAATTTGCTAACTTGTGGATGAAATATATATCTTATGATGGGCATCAACTGAAGAAATAGTAATGTACCAGTGTTGACTAAAAATAAACATCACAATACACATCATGTCTCATAGGAATCTACTTGCATTGATGTTAAACTGTGTCAGTTACTGTAGAAATATTAGGATTCGTATGCACCATTCACTGAAGTTGGTTTTCAGTTCTAAGAAACAAATATGTATTTCAGGTAGATGAATTTTTCTGAGAATAAACTTTTGAAAATTGGTTTATAAATCCACATACAGTGGATATGAATGAACTTAGGGAGTGTACAATAAGACACATATATTTCATATTCTGAAAATAAAAAGTAGCAATATATATGCCAATCAAAATTCATCATGAAATATATATCATCCAATGATCCAAAAATATTCATTTTACTGATCATAGATTTATTTATCATGTTGTTTATCTACGAAGCTCACCCATAGGTTGAATTTTCAGTTCTAACTGGGTTTAGGAGGAGTGATCTGTTATCCCAATTTGTATCTGCCCAGTCAGCCACCTCCCAAGAATGTACATGTGATAACAGGTATGATTCTATATGTGCATATGAAAATACATGTGCTGAATTGGCTACAGAGAAAGGGAGAGAGGAATTCACCTATTTGTTAACTTTAAAATCACATGGAGAACTATTTCAACAAAAAATTGAGTAGATTTAATACTACTACCCTATATAATGTAAACGGCAAGTCCAAGTATACACCATGCCTCCTCTGAACTGCTTTTATTTCTATTCTGTTTGGGTTATTTTTCTCCATCATATTTGAATTAGTTGTCAGAGTCTAGTAGGTTATGGGTTAATGTCAGGGTTCAGTATTATGAATGGAAAATAGGAAAATAAATTCAATGTATATGTAAATATGTACTACATATAAATCTTCCCACTCTCATCCAGAACAATGACTTGACTTTACCTTCGCCCCAAGTAAAACACAATTAGAGTTGAAGAGTTAGAAAATCTGTGAATACATATCTGGAATGGAATATGCTTAAGAGTTTACAACCATGAAGGTGGTAGAGGAGTTTCCAAAAGTAAGGGACAGGGTAAATACTCCACAAACATGGAGCTCTGCTGGACTAAAGACTTTTTGAGAAACTGCCTCTGAGTTTGGGCACTTGAAATATTTGTTGTTTTCAGGAGCTTTAGCTTCCTTTGTAGAGAGACCATCAAAGCTGGGCATGTATCTAAGTGACCTGGAGGACATGGTTTCTTATTTTCTAATGAACATATGGGAGCAGTGCTGAATTCTCTCTTTGTAGGTAAACTGTGGCCACTGGGGGCTAAGTCTGTCTCCGTGTGGACTGTGAAGTCTTTTGGTCATCCTCCACTTGTCGTGGTGTTTCTTGCTGCTGCAATGTGAGTTTGGTATTTGCTTCACAAAATACAAGGAGTTCAACTGGAACACAGTGCTGGAGGGAGTTCGGTCATGTGTGGTTTTTCAGGGTCTGCAAGAGAATGCACAGAACAGGCTTCTATCCCACATAGTTTTCCCCATTGACCATAGCAACCCGATTCTGAACAATGCCCTGAAACCTCTCAATATAAAAAGATGCCTTTACATAAAAGGGTCTGCTGGCTGCACCATGTCAGTCACAATCCATTTGTAGGGTAATGGCAGATCCCCATGAACCCACCATGCATGGTTAATCACACACCTCCCCACCACTGCTCTAACCCCACTACTTAGCGTGCTCCAACTTCCTGGCATCTCAGTTCTACACCATCAAGGCACTGTCTAGTACACTCTTGATCAGGAACAGGACATTAAAAGGTGCTCCAGTGCCACCTTGCCATGGGAAATTTAAAAATTTCGTGGTATTTATCTATCCATTTTTCAAGGATAAAATTGGAAGCACTGTGGTTTTCAATTCATTCAGGAACCATTAAATGTTTAGGAAGCTCATTTCAATGAAAGCTCTGGAAAACTCTCCCAAGCATGGCTTCTCAAAAAGTGGCCAAAAGGTCAAATGAAGCCAGGCCTATTTAGGTCTACAATGTGAGGTCTATGTATGTTTTGACTCTCAACTATGGCTGGCAAGTCTTTCAGAATAAAATCATGGGATATCCTGTCTGAGATTCCCAGTTTTTTGTGGAAAGCCACCCTGGGCATAGATCTCATGTTCCAAGGGCGAATGTCATGTGTGGTCTCCTAAAACCACAACACAATTCATGGCAATATTTCTCTGAGGTCAGTTCCAGATCTCAGTCTATAAGTGGAATCACAGCAGAGTTCAAGCCCAGGTGGACCCAGTCATCTCTTCCAACCGCCACACAAATGACCACAATTAAAACCAAAACACTCCCACATGGCCCTCATCTTCTTCCATATAGACACTACTCATTACCTCTGGCTGGAGTTTTCCATGAGGGGCGAAGCCCAAGACATTGCCCGTCTTTTCCCTAAAATCAGGGTGGCCTGAACACCCCTCCTGTGAACCAGGAGGGATCAAATATGCCTTCCATTAATACTGCTCTGCTTCTCCAATTTGAGGCCTACTGACTGTCGGGAATAGATTCTTTATGTGATTTGGAGACATGACAAAACACAAGCATGTATGGGCTAGCCTCTGCAGTGCTTTGAAGAACTCATTTGTTTCAAAGGATCACTATTCTCACTTGATGGAGGTCAGGAACCTAACAGAGGAAGGCGAGAGACTTCATCAACAATGACTGATCTTTTTCCATTTTGGTTTTGGATGCACACATGGGATCTTTCTTTTGATCCAACAGGTGCTGAGATCTAAGCCACAGCCTCACACAGGGCCAAGAGGATGATTCAGACATATCCGTTTCCAAAGCAATTCACAAAGAGCCACAGGTGATGCCCATTCATTTCCATTTGAAAACTGTTTTCTTCAGGCTTCACAAAGGAGTGGCCTGAGGCCAAGACCTTCCTCACATTCAGTGGAAGAGAAGAATTGGTTAGCAAAAGGCCCAAAGCAGGGTTACTCCACTGAGGCTTTCCACGTCACTCTGGTATCTGAGTTTTCTGAGATGCTCGCCATTCCTTTAGCTATTCAGTACATGGCTATGTCACAGAGCTTGGAGGTGGTACATTTTTTGGACACAAAACCATGAGCCAATTCCGGAGAGTGGACAGAATCAGGAAGAAAACAGGACCTTAGGAAAATAGTAGGTGTTGCCCATCCATAAGGGAAGCGACAGTCCATTCATCAATCGGGCAGGATGAATGCTGGGAAGCTTTCTACTAAAGAGGACACATCCATTGATGCATTCTATTTTCTAATATCTACAACCATGAACACAGTGGGATACACAGACATAGAAACACTCACCTTGTCAAAAGAATTACTAGAAACAGTCCACTCCAAACCAAATAAACCTCCCTTCCTACCTATTCTTAGAACATGAGACAAAACCACAAACTCACACCCACACCCACAAAGGCACCTCCTTTCCCCAAGTAGGTCTGTGACTATCCAGAGTGTCCTCTGACTGGTGGGCCATACTACGTTTCCCTGAAATGGCCTGTCCTGTCTCAAATCTGATCTCATTGGACAACTCTGTGAAGTTGTCAGGAGCCAGCGGGGAGCCACTACCTGCTTTCTCAGGAAAGGCCCCTCTGCAGAGCTCTCCTGAAATTTGGCCATCCTCATATCAGTAGGTACCAAGAAAGATTGACTCTGTTCTTGGTAAATCCAAACATGTGAGCCCACTGGGAATGGTACTGGGACTGGCTCTGGGTGCATGGCTTCCTGGATCCCAATTTCAGAGAGTTCTATCACCAAGGAAGTGAAGAAGGTCACTTCCTTTATGAACTGAATGAGGTCACTGCTTTGGCAACCAATTTGTCCTAACATTTGCTTCCAAGGTTCTCCTGAGAACTAGGCTGCCCCTACTTCCTGTGACACTTTCACAACTGTGAATTGTATATCAACCATAGGCACCCGGGAACAGCTCTCCACACAGGCCTGGTTTGGTCCATCTTGTCAACATTAAGAAGAGTGAGGCTGATTCTGACACATCCCTTCATCCTGACCAGGTTGTTTGCCATGAAAGATGAGTTCTGCTCTCTCAGGTCCTTCATAGCTGCCTACATCTTCTCCAGGGATCATTTCTGCATGGAACTTTGAGTTTCTCAGTAGCTGGAAGATCCCCTACATTTATATATTGGAAGACCAATTCTGTCCCTCCTCTTCTGTAAAGTTAGATTGAGGGACCATTGTATGGTTAAGGTTAATAACAGGTTCCATTTGGTTTAGAAATCATTCTGCGGGATGAATAATGGTATTGTGATTTTGCAATATTTACAAGAATATATAGGTGAAATATAAGTATGAACACAGAAATCTAGGTAATTTTTAAAGCCCAGAAGGGCATTGTGCCCATGATTTGGATTCTTAGCTTTAAATTATGTTCTGCACAGGTGTCTCAGATAAATCGATATACAATGTCATAGGACCTTGTCCCTCGGATGATTGAATGTCAAAGACAACATCCAGTAAAAAAGGGATAGTTGGTGGATTAAGATGATAGTCGGTAGGTTTATAATGAAGAGTGTGTATAGGATTTGGAGCAAAAGATCTTTAGCAATACGGATTTGGGTAGAGAGTGAAAGTAAATGTCAACACATTTGAAGAGTTGGTCACAATGATTAACTGGGGAAAAAATATAGAAAAAAAGATATCAATGAAGACATTCGGAAATCAGGCAATGTATAAAGTGAGTGATAGGATTAGACATTTTCAACAGGGTTGAGGTTGAATATGTAATTTCAGGAATAAACAAATATATATTCACCAATAGGATTGACATTTGAGAGCATTAGGCAACCTGGACATGGATGTTTTTACTAATCCATGCTCACTTTCCATTTAGGATTTGGTACAATCATAAGTGTGACCTTGCTTTTTGTTTCCACAATATTACTGTGATAAAATTTATATATAGATCACGTGACATGAGTATTTCTTCCACCATTTTGAGGAGCAATATTTTGAACATAATAAATTAGTATTGGGGGTACAAATAGGTGTAGTCTGTGTTATATGAATATAGAGAAAATGCATGAATAGACCATACTCTGAATAAATAATATAACTGGTTCCAAATTTAAAAAATGGATTGAATTGATATCTGAAAATATATAGGAAATGTTATATTGATATTCATACATTCATTCCAACCTGTTATACATCTAATGGTAATATTAGTGTTATGGTTTATCATGAAGTGTGTGTGACTTTTGCCTCAATAGTGGTTATGGAAATCCAAAATTATGTGTTTAGAAAGAAGTCTCATGAAAAGACTAGTCAAGAAACATGGAGGAATACATGTGTTCTGAAGCAGGATGTGATGGAAAGTGAAAAAAAATTCATATAAATTTGCTAACTTGTGGATTAAATATATACCCTATGATGTGCATAAACTGAAGAAATAGTAATTTACCAGTGTTGAAAAAAATGAACGTCAAAATACATATCATGTCCCATAGGAATCTACTTGCATTGATGTTAAACATGGTCAGTAACTGTAGAAATATTAGGATTTGTATGCACAATTCACTGTAGTTAGTTTTCAGTACTAGAAAACAAATATGTATTTCAGGTGGATCAATATTTCTGAAAATAATCTTGTGAAAAGTTGATAATAAATCCACATACATGAACATGAATGAATTGAGGGAGTGTATAATAAGACACATATATTTTATATTTTGAAAAATCTGGACAGTAAATATATATATATATATATATATATATATATATATATATATATATATATATATTATACCTACACACACACACACACACACACACAGACATTTAAAAGTAGCAATATATGCCAATCGAAATACATCATGAAATATATATCATCCACAAATCCAAAAATCTTCATTTTACTGAACATAGATTTATGTATAATGTTGTTCAACTACGAAGCTCACCCATAGTTTGAATTTTAATTTCCAACAGCGTTTAGGAGGAGTGATCTCTTCTCACAATTTGTATCTGCCATGTCAGCAACCTCATAAGTATTTACTTGTGATACCAGGTAGGATTGTATATGTGCATATAAAAATACATGGGCTGAATAGGGTACAGAGAAATGGAGACAGGAATTCACATATTTGTTAACTTTAAATACACATGAATAGAAGGAGGGACAGAGCCACCAACCGCACCTGTAAGGTAGGCGGACTATCCACCCACCGGTAGAACAGGCCTAGCGGCCCGCCAATCGTAAAAGACACATCGCACTGGTTGGGAAAAGGGCAGAGCCACCGCCCGGCTGCAAGGTACGCGGACCTGCGACCCACAGGCAGAACAGGCCCAGAAAACCGCGGTGGGGCAGAGGCGCCCCTTGCGACGTCAAGGTTGGTGAACAGCAACCCACCGGCAGAACAGGCCCAGCGGCCTTCAGAGGGGCAGAGACGCCCCCCGCACCTGCGAAGTAGGTGGACCTGCGAACATGGACAGACCAGGCCCAGGGGCCCGACAGGGTGGTAGACACATCACCAGGTTGGGGGAGGGTCCGAGCTGCCGCCTGTGCCTGCAAGGCAGGTGGACTTCTGACCCACCAGCACAAGAGGCCCTGTGACTTGCCAGCGTGTTAGACACATCACCCCGGTTTGGGAAGGAGTAGAGCCGCCACCCGCGGCTGCAAGGTAGACCGACCTTCAACCCACAGACAGAAGAGGCCCAGCGTCATGCGGAGGGTCAGAGCCGACAACCGCACCTGCAGGGTAGGTGGACCTGTGACCCACTGGCAGAACAGGCCCAGCGCCAGCAGAGGGGTAGAGCTGCTGCCCGCTCCTCCAAGGTAGGAAGACCTGCTACCGACCGGCAGAACAGGCCAAGCAGCCTGCTGGTGAGGTAGGCACATTGCCCGATTTGGAGGAGGGGCAGAGCCACGGCCTGCGCCTGTGAGGGAGACTTTGCAACTATAAAAGAGCAGTATAAATATTTAGGGGTAAAATTCAATAACACAACAATTTGAACAAACAGAAAGATACGCGAACAGTATGAAAAGACAAGGAAAGAAAGGACAACAAGCAATGAAGGTCAACTCAACATTAGAAGAGGTAATACCTGCAGCAGATGGAATGTCAAATAAAGAATTCAAAACATACATGCTTCAGATGATCTGGAGTCTCAAGGAAGTCATTAGAACGCAAAATCAGACAATGAAAGATCACTTTGACAATGAATTACATAAGCAAATCCAAGAAGCAAAAGATCAACTATACAGGGCGATAGAGGTTATAAAAAACAAACAAACAGAAATCATAGAAATGCAGGAAGCAATAAACCAACTTAAAAACTCAATTGAGAATACTACCAGCAGAGGAGATCACTTAGAAGATGGAACATCAGACAATGTATTTCAACTTGAAAAGAACCGAGACAGCTAGCAAGACTGTTAAGAAACCATGAGCAGAACATCCAAGAAATATGGGATAACATAAAGACACCAAACTTAAGAATCATTGGGATACAGGAAGGTATAGAGGTCCAAACCAAAGGAATGAGAAATCAATTCAATGAAATAATATGGGAAAACTTCCCAGACTTGAAGAATGAGACAGAATCCCAAATCCTAGAAGCCTACAGGATCCCGAATGTGCAAAATCATAAGAGATCCACATTTAGACATATTATAATGAAGATGCCAAACATACAGAATAAGGAGAGGATTTTAACAGCTACAAGAGAAAGGAAGCAGATTACATTTAGCGGTAAACCAATCATTATAACAGCTGATCTTTCAACACAGACTCTGAAAGCTAGAAGATCCTGGAATAACATTTTTCCAAAGCTGAAAGAAAATGGGTTTCAACCAATAATTGTGCATCCAGCGAAATTAAGCTTCAGGATGGAAGATGAAATTAAAACCTTCCATGATAAACAAAATTTAAAAGAATTTGCAGCTAGAAAACCATCTCCTCAAAACATCCTCGGCAAAAGATGATCAGAAGAGGAAATGGAAAATAACAATGAAAACCAACAGTGGGAGGTAGTACAGTAAAGGGGGGAAAATAATCAAAGAAAAACAAACCATGCTTAGTAACATAAATAAACAAATATGGCTGGAAGAACAACCCATATCTCAATAATAACCATAAAAGTTAATGGCTTAAACTCACAAATTAAGAGACACAGGATAGTAGAATGAATCACAAAACAAGACCCAACAATATGCTGCCTACAGGAGACGCAATTGATTGGAAAAGACGTACATAGACTGAAGGTGAACAGTTGAGAAAAATCATATCACTCATATGGACTTCAGCAACAAGCAGGAGTGTCCATACTCATATAAAATAAAATAGATTTCAAGCCAAAGTTTATCAAAAGGGATAAAGAGGGACACTACATACTGCTCAAGGGAACCATACACCAACAAGACATAACAATCATAAATGTATATGCCCCAAACAATGGTGCAGCTATGTTCACTAAACAAACTCTTCTCAAGTTCAAGAGTCTAATAGACCACCATACAATAATCATGGGAGACTTCAACACACCTCTCTCACTACTGGACAGATCTTCCAAACAAAAGTTGAATAAGGAAACAATAGAAATCAATAACACAATTAATAAATTGGACTTAATTGACATATATAGAATATACCACCAAACAACAAGCAGTTACACTTTTTTCTCAGTAACACATAGATACCTCTCAAAAATACATCATATATTATGTCACAGGGCAACTCTTAGAAAATATAAAGGAGTACGGATAATACCAGGCATCTTACCTGATCATAATGGAATGAAACTGAAAATCAATGGTAAAAGAAGGAAGGAAAAATCATCCATCACTTGGAGAATGAACAATAGACTACTGAATGATCAATGGGTTATCGAAGACATCTAGGAGGAAAATAAAAAATATCTTAGAGATAAATGAAAAGACAGACTGAACATATCAGAATCTATGGGACACATTGAAAGCAGTTCTAAGAGGAAAATTCATTGCCTGGAGTACTTTCCTAAAAAAGGAAAAAGACAACAAATAAAAGATCTCATGGTTCATCTCAAAATTCTAGAAAAACATGAGAAAACAACAGCAAAAGAAGTAGAAGGCAAGAAATTGTTAAAATCAGAGCTGAAATTAATAAAATTGAAACAAAAGAAACAATTGAAAAATTGACAAAACTAAAAGTTGATTCTTTGAAAAAATAAATAAAATCGACAGACCCTTAGCCATGTTAAGGAAGAGAAGAAGAGAGAGAACTCAAATTACTAGCATACGGGATGAAAATGGCAATATCATAACAGACACTTCAGAAATACAGAAGATAATCAGAAATTATTTTGAATCCTTATACTCCAATAAATTAGAAGATAGTGAAGGCATCAATAAATTTCTTAAGTCATATGATCTGCCCAGATTGAGTCAGGGGGATATAGATAACCTAAACAGACCAATATCAATTGAGGAAACAGAAGAAATCATCCAAAGACTACCAAATAAGAAAAGCCTAGGATTGGATATATATACAGCAGAGTTTTACAAAACCTTTAAAGCGGAACTAATACCAATAGTTTTCAAGATATTTCAGGAAATAGAAAAAGAGGGACAACTTCCAATTTTATTCTAGGAGGCCAATATTACCCTGATTCCTAAACCAGACAAAGACACTTCAAAGAAACAAAACTACAGACCAATATCTCTAATGAACCTAGATGCAAAAATTCTCAATAAAATTCTGGCAAATCAGACACAAAAACATATTAAAAAAATGTGCAACATGATCAAGTAGGATTCATCCCTGGGATGCAAAGCTGGTTCAATATATGGAAATCAATAATTGTTATTCACCACTTCAATAGACTTAAAAATAAGAACCATATAATCATCCCGATATATGCAGAAAAAAAACATTCGACAAAGTACAGCAACCCATTCTGTTCAAAACTCTAGAAAAACTAGGGATAATAGGAACATACCTCAATATTGTAAAAGCAATCTATGCTAAGCCTCAGGCCAGCATCATTCTAAATTGATAAAAACTGAAGGCATTCTCTCTAAAATCTGGAACAAGATAGGGATGCCCTCTCTCAACACTTCTGTTCAACATAGTTTTCGAAATACTGGCAAGAGCAATTAGAAAAATGAAAGAAATTAAAGGCGTAAAAAAAAGGAAAAGAAGAACTTAGATTATCACTATTTGTAGCTGACATGATTATGTACCTAGCAGACCCAAAAGGGTCTACAAAAACCTATTAGAGCTAATAAATGAATTCAGCAAAGTGGCAGGATATAAAATCAACAAGCATAAATCAAAGTAATTCCTGTATATCAGTGACAAATCCTCTGAAATGGAAATGAGGAAACCACTCCACTCAGAATATCCTCAAAAAAATAAAATACTTGGGAATCAACCTAACAAAAGAGGTGAAAGACTTACACAATGAAAACTACAGAACCCTAAAGAGAGAAATAGAAGAAGATCTTAGAAGATGAAAAAATGTACCCTGTTCATGGATACGCAGAACTAACATCATCAAAATGGCGATATTCCCAAAAGTTCTCTGTAGGTTTAATGCAATGCCAATCAAAATCACAACGGCATTTCTTGTAGAAATAGATAAAACAATAATGAAATTCATATGGAAAAATAAAAGACTTAGAATAGCAAAAACAATGCTAAGCAGGAAGTGTGAATCAGGCGGTAGAGCGATACCAGACCTCAAACTATACTACAGAGCAATACTAACAAAAAGAGCATAGTACTGGTACCAAAATAGGTGGTTGGACTAATGGTACATAATAGGGGACACAGAAACAAATCCACAAAACCACAACTATCTTATATTTGATAAAGGGGCTAAAAGCATGCAATGGAGGAAGGATAGCATCTTCAAAAACTAGTGCTGGGAAAACTGGAGTTCCATATGTAACAAAATGAAACTGAATCCCTTTCTCTCGCCATACACAAAAGTTAAGTCAAAATTAATCAAACAGCTTGATATCAAATCAGAGACACGGCTTCTGATAGAAGAAAACCTTGGCTACGATGTACATACTGTGGGGTCGGGCTCCAAATTCCTCAATAGGACACCCATAGCACAAGAGTTAATAACTAGAATGAACAAATGGGACTTACTCAAACTAAATAGATTTTTCTCAGTAACAAAAAAAATAAGAGAGGTAATTAGAGAGCCTACATCCTGGGAACAAATCTTACTCCTCACACTTCAGAGAGAGCCCTAATTTCCAAAGTATACAAGGAACCCAAAAAATTAAACAATAAGAAAACGAATAATGCAATCAACAAATGGGCCAAGGACCTGAACAGACACTTCTCAGAGGAGGACATACAATCAATCAACAAGTCCATGAAAAAATGTTCACCATCTCTAGCAGTCAGAGAAATCCAAAACAAATCCACCCTAAGATACCATCTCGCTCCAGTGTGAGTGGCAGCCAATATGAAGTCAAACAACAACAAGTGGTGGCGAGGATGTGGGGAAAAGGGTACACCTGTACATTGCTGGTGGGACTGCAAATTGGTGCAGCCAATTTGGAAAGAAGTATGGAGATTTCTTGGAAAGCTGGGAATGGAAACATCATTTGACCCAGCTATTTTTCTTCTCAGTCTATTCACTAAAGACCTAAAAAGAGCATCCTACAGGGACACTGATAAATCGATGTTCCTAGCAGCACAATTCACAATAGGAAGACTGTGGAACCAAACTCGGTGCCCTTCAAAAGATGAATGGATAAAAAAAAAATTGTGGCATTTATACACAATGGTGTATTATTCTGCATTAAAAAATGACAAAATCATAAAATTTGCAGAGAAATGGATGGCATTAAACAGATTATGCTAAGTGAAGAGAGCAAAAGCCTAAAAAATAAATGCCAAATGTTTTCTTTGGTATAACGAGAGTAACTAAGAACAGAGTTGGGAGGAAGAGCATGAGAAGAAGATTAACATTAAACAGGGGTGACAGGTGGGAATGAAAGGAAAGAGAAGGGAAATTGCATGGAAATGGAAGGAGATCCTCATGGTTATACAAAATTAAATACAAGAGGAAATGAGAAGAAAGGGGAATAAAACAAGGGGAAGAAATAAATTACAGTAGGTGGTGTAGAGAGAGAAGATTGGAGGGAAGGGGATGGGAGATAGTAGATAGTAAAGACAGCAGAATACAACAGACACTATAGCAATATGTAAAACAGTGGATGTGTAACCAATGGGATGCTGCAATCTGTATACGGGGAAAAATGGAAGTTCATAACCCACTTGAATCAAAGTGTGAAGTATGATATGTCAAGAACTATGTAATGCTTTGAAGATCCAACAATAAAAATTAAAGGAAAAAAAACTCATGGAGAACTATTTCAATAAAAATTGACTAGATTTATAACACCTACACTTTATCATGCAAAAGGAAGTCCAACTATACACCATGCCTCCTCTGAACTTCTTGTATTTCTATTCTGTTTGGGTTATTTTTCTCCATCATATTAGGAATAGTAGTCTGAGTCTAGTAGGGTATGCGTTAGTGTCAGAGATTCAGTATTTCGAATGGAAAATGAATCCAATGTGTATGCAAACATGTGCTACATGAAAATCTTCCCACTCTCATCCACAACAATGCCTTCACGTCACCTTCGCCCCAAATAAGAAACAATTAGAGGAGAAGAGTTAGAAATTCTGTGAATATATATCTGGAATAGAAAATGCTCAGGAGTTCACAAACTTGGATGTAATAGAGGAGTCTTCCAACGTAAGGGACAGGGTAAACACTCCAGAAATATGGAGGTCTGCTGGCCTAAAAAAATTCTTGAGAAACTACCTCTGAGGATGGGCACTTGAAATATATGTTGTTGTAAGGAGTTTTAGCTTCCTTTGTATAGAGACCATCAAAGCTGGGTCTGCATCTATGTTTCCTGGAGGACATTCTTTCTTATTTTCCAATGCACATGAGGTAGCAGTGCTGAATTCTCACGTTGTAGGTAAATTGTGGCCACTGGGGGCTAAGGGTCTCCCCGTGTGGACAGTGAAGCTTTTTGGTCATCCTCAACTTTTCGTGGTTTTTTCCTGCTGCTGCACTGGGAGTTTGGTATTTACTTTATGAAATACAAGGAGTTCAACTGGGACACAGTGCTGGAGGGAGTTCTGTCACGTGTGGTTTTTCAGGGTCTGCAAGAGAATGCAACAATCAGGCTTCATTCCCACATAGCTTGCCCCCTTGTCCATAGCAACCTGATTCTGCACATTGCCCTGAAAACTATCCATATAACAAGATGCCTTTACATTCAAGGGTCTCCTCACTGCACCGTGTCAGTGTCAATCCATTTGGAAATCAATGGCAAATCCACATGGCCCCACCACAGATGATTTATCACACACCTGCACACCACAGCTTTGGCCCCACTACTCAGGAGGGTCCAACTTACTGGCAACTCTGTTCTGCACAATTTTCCTTAAACCCATTTAATCAAGGCACTGTCTGGTACACCACAAACTCACACCCACACCCACAATGGCACCTCCTTCCCCCAAGTAGGACTGTGACTATCTGGAGTGTCCTCTGACTGGTGGGCCATAATATTTTCCCCCCGAAATGGCCTGTCATGTCTCAGATCTGGTCTCCTTTGCCAACTCTGTAAAACTGTGAGGAGTCAGCGGTTAGCCACTACCTGCAATCTCAGGAAAAGACCCTCTTCAGAGCTCTACTGGCAATTGGCCCTCCTCACATCAGTAGTTACCAAGAAGGTCTGACTCTGTACTTTGTAAATCCAAAAAAGTGGGCCCACTGGGACTGGTACTGCGACTGGCTCTGGGTACCTGGCTTCTTGGATCCCAAGTTCATAGAGTTCCGTCACCAAGGAAGTTAGGTAGGTCACTTCCTTCAGGAACTGAATGAGGTCACTGCCTTGGCAACCACTTTGTCCTAACAGTTGCTTCCATGGGTCCCATGAGATGGACGCTGCCCCTACTTCCTGTGAAAATTTGACTACTTAGAATGGAATATCAACAATAGGCATGTGGGATCAGCTGTACACGCAGGGCTGGTTTGGTCCATCTTCTCTATATTAAGAAGAGAGAGGCTGATTCAGACACATCCCTTTTTCCTGTCCAGGTCGTTTGCCATGGAAAATGGCTTTTGCTCTCTCATGTCCTTCATAGCTGCCTACATCTTCTCCAGGGATCATTTCTGCATGGAACTTTGAGGTTCTCAGTAGTTTGCAGATAACCTACATTCCTTTATTGTAAGGCAAACTCTGTCCCTGCTCTTTTGTAATGTTAGATTGAGGCAACAGTATAGAACTCAATAACACAATTAATAACATAGACTTAATTGACATATACAGAATAAATCACCCAACATCAAGCAGTTACACTTTTTTATCAGCAGCACATGGATCCTTCTCAAAATAGATCATATATTACATCACAGGGCAACTCTTAAACAATAAAAAGGAGTAAAGATAATGCCATGCATCTCATCTGATCATAATGGAATGAAACTGAAAATCAATGATAAAAGAAGTAAAGAAAAATCATGCATCACTTGGAGAATAAACAATAGGTCACTGAATGATCAATGGGTTTTAGAAGACATCAAGGAGGAAATTAAAAAATTCTTAGAGATAAATGAAAACACAGACACAACATATCAAAATCTATGGGACACATTGAAAGCAGTTTTAAGACGAAATTTCATTGCTTGGAATTCATTCCTTAAAAAAAGAAAAAAACCAACAAATTAATGATCTCATACTTCATCTCAAAACCCTAGAAAAAGAAGAAGAAAACAACAGAAAAAGAAGTAGAAGGCAAGAAATAATTAAAACCAGAGCTGAAATTAATGAAATCGAAACAAAAGAAACAATTGAAAAAATTGACAAAACTTAACGTTGGTTGTTTCAAAAAATAAATAAAATCGACAGAACCTTAGACATTTTAATGAAGAGAAGAAGAGAGAGAACTCAAATTACTAGCATACGGGATGAAAAAGACAATATCACAACAGACAATTCAGAAATACGGAAGATAATCAGAAAATATTTTGAATCCTTATACTCCAATAAAATAGAAGATAGTGAAGGCATCGATAAATTTCTTAAGTCATCTGATCTGCCCAGATTGAGTCAGGAGGATATAGACAACCTAAACAGACCAATATCAATGGAGGAAATAGAAGAAACCATCCAAAGACTATCAACTAAGTAAAGCCCAGGACCGGATGTGTATACAGCGGAGTTTTAAAAAACATTTAAATAGGAATTAATACCAATACTTTTCAAGCTATTTTAGGAAATAGAAAAAGAGGGAGAACTTCCAAATTCATTCTACGAGGCCAACATCACCCTGATTCCTAAACCAGAGAAACTCACTATAAAGTAGCAAAACTACAGACAAATATCTCTAATGAACCTAGGTGCAAAAATCCTCAATAAAATTCTGATGAATCGGATACGAAAACATATCAAAAAATTGTGCACCATGAGCATGTAGGATTCATCCATGGGATGCAAGGTTCGTTCAATATACAGAAATCAATAAATGTTATTTCCCACATCAATAGACTTAGAAATAAGAACTATATGATCATCTCGATAGATGCAGAAAAAGCATTCAACAAAGTACAGCATCCCTTTATGTTCAAAACTCTAGAAAAACTAGGGATAACAGGAACCTACCTCAATACTGTAAAAGCAATCTATGCTAAGCCTCAGGCTAGCATCATTCTGAATGGAGAAAAATTGAAGGCATTCCCTCTAAAATCTTGAACAAGACAGGGAGGCCCTCTCTCACCATTTCTGTTCAACATAGTTCTAGAAACACTGGCCAGAGCAATTAGACAGACAAAAGAAATTAAAGGCATAAAAATAGGAAAAGAAAAACTTAAATTATCACTATTTGCAGATGACATGATTCTATACCTAGCAGACCCAAAAGGGTCTACAAAGAAACTATTAGAGATAATAAATGAATTCACCAAAGTGGCTGGATGTAAAATCAACATGCACAAATCAAAAGCATTCCTGTATATCAGCGAAAAATTGTCTGAAATGGAAATGAGGACAACCACTCCATTTACAATATCCTCAGAAAAAATAAAATACTTGGGAATCAACCTAACAAAAGAGGTGAAAAACTTATACAATGAAAACTACAGAACCCTAAAGAGAGAAATAGGAGAAGATTTTAGAAGATGGAAAAATATACCTTGTTCATGGATAGGCAGAACTAACATCATCAAAATGGCGATATTACCAAAAGTTCTCTATAGGTTTAATGCAATGACAATCAAAATCCCAACGGCATTTCATGTAGAAATAGAGAAAGCAATCATGAAATTCATATCGAAAAATAAAAGACCCAGAATAGCAAAAACAATGCTAAGCAGAAAGTGTGAATCAGGCGGTATAGCGATACCACACATCAAACTATACTACAGAGCAATAGTAACACAAAGAGCATGGTACTGGTACCAAAACAGGCGGGTGGACCAATGGTACAGAATAGAGGACACAGAAACCAATCCAAAAAACTACATACTATCTTATATTTGATAAAGGGGCTAAAAGCATGCAATGGAGGAAGGATAGCATCTTCAAAAAATGGTGCTGGGAAAACTGGAAATTCATATGAAAAAAAATGAAACTGAATCCCTTCCTCTCGACATGCACAAAAGTTAACAAAAAATGGATCAAGGAGCTTGATATCAAATCAGAGACACGGCGTGTGATAGAAGAAAATGTTGGCTACGATCTACATACTGTGGGGTCGGGCTCTAAATTCTGCAATAGGACACCCATAGCACAAGAGTTAATAACAAGAATAAAGAAATGGGACTTAATCAAACTTAATTTTTTTTTTCTCAGCAAAAGAAAGAATAAGAGAGGTAAATAGGGAGCCTACATCCTGGGAACAAATCATTACTCTTCACCCTTCAGATAGAGCCCTAATATCCAGAGTATACAAAGAACTCAAAAATTAGACAATAAGATAAAAAATAACCCAATCAACAAATGGCCCAAGGACCTGAACAGACACTTCATAGAGGAGGAATACAATCAATCAACAAGTATATGAAAAAATGCTCACCATCTCTAGCAGTCAGAGAAATGCAAATCAAAACCACCATAAGATACCATCTCACTCCAGTAAGATTGGCATCCATTATGAAGTCAAACATCAACAAGTTTTAGCGAGGATGTGTGTAAATGGGTACACATGTACATTTCTGGTGGGGCTGCAAATTGGTGCAGCCAATTTTGAAAGCGGTATGGAGATTTCATGGAAAGCTTGAAATGGAACCCACCACTTGACCCAGCTACTACTCTTCTCGGTCTATTTCATAAAGACCTAAAAAGAGCATGGTACATGGACACTGCTACATTGATGTTCATAGCAGCACGATTCACAATAGCAAGAGTGTGGAACCAACCTAGATGCCTTTCAATAGACGAATGGTTAAAAAATGTGGCATTAATTCACAATGGAGTTTTACTCAGCATTAAAAAATGACAAAATCATAGAATTTGCAGGGAAATGAATGGCATTAGAGCAGATTATGCTAAGTGAAGGAAGCCAATCCCTAAAAAACAAATGCCAAATGTCTTCTTTGATATAAGGAGAGTAACTAAGAACAGAGTAGGGATAAAGAGCATGAGAAGAAGATTAACATTAAACTGGGATGAGAGGTAGGAGGGAAAGGGAGAGAGAAGGGAAATTACATGGAAATGGAAGAAAACCCTCAGGGTTATACAAAATTACGGACAAGAGGAAGTGAGGGGAAAGGGAAAAATACAAGGGGGAAAAATAAATTACAGTATAGGGGGTAGAGAGAGAAGATGGGAGGGGAGGGGAGGGGAGGGGGGATAGTAGAGGATAGGAAAGGCAGCAAAATACAACAGACACTAGTATGGCAATATGTAAATCAATGGATGCGTAACTGATATGATTTTGCAAACTATATACGGGATAAAAATGGGAGTTCATGACTCACTTGAATCAAAGTGTGAAATATGATATATCAAGAACTATATAATGTTTTGAACAACAAACAACAAAAGTTAAAAAAACACATGGAGAACTATTTCAACAAAAAATTGACTAGATTTATAACTCCAATTCTACATAATGCAAAAGGCAAGTCCAATTATACACCATGCCTCCTCTGAAATGCTTGTATGTCTATTCATTTTGGGTTATTTTTCTCCATTATATTAGGATTAGGAGTCAGAATATAGAGTCTAGTAGGGTATGGGTTAGTGTGAGTGATTAATTATTTCGAATGAAAATTAGAAAAATGAATCCAATGTTTATGCAAATATGTGCTAAAAATAATCATCCCACTCTCATCAAGAACAATGCCTTGACATTACCTTCGCCCCAAGTTAGACACAATTAGAGGAGAAGAGTTAGAAAATCTACGAATACTTATCTGGAATAGAATATGCTCAGGAGTTCACAACTTTGGGGGTGGTAGAAGAGTTTCCAAAAGTAAGGGACAGGGTAAACACTTCACAAACATGGTGCTCTGCTGACCGGAAGACTTATGAGAAACTGCCTCTGAGTTTGGGCACTGGAAATATATGTTGTAGTCAGGAGCTTTAGCTTCCTTTGCAGTGAGACCATCAAAGCTGGGTCTGCATCTATGTAACCTGGAGCACATGTTTTCTTTTTCTTTAATGAACATGAGGCAGTAGTGCAGAATTCTCTCTTTGTATGTAAACTGTGGCCAATGGGGGCTAAGTGTCTTCCTGTGTGGACTCTGAAGCCATGTGGTCATCCACCATTTTTCATGGTCTTTCTAGCTGCTGCAATGGGAGTTTGGTGTTTGCTTCACGAAATACAAGTAGTTCAACTGGGACACAGTGCTGGAGGGAGTTCTGTCATGTGTGGTGGGTCAGGGTCTGCCAGGAGAATGCACCAACCAGTCTTATATCCAACATAGACTTCCCCCTTGTCCCTAGCAACTTGATTCTGAACATTGCCCTGAAACCTCTCCATATAACAAGATGCCTTTACATGCAAGGGTCTGCTGGCTGCACCATGTCAGTCAAAAGCCATTTGGAAGCCAATGGCCAATCCACATGACACCAACACAGATGTTTAATCACACACCTGCCCACCACTGTTCTAGGCCCACTACTCAGCAAATTCCAACTTACTGGCATCTCTGTTCTACACCATTTTCATGAAACCCAGTGATTCAAGGCACTGTCTGGTACACTCATGATCAGCAACAGGACATCCAAAGGTTCTCCAGTGCCACCTGGTCATGGGAATTTCAAAAATTTCATGGTATTTATCTAGCCATTTTCAAGAATCAAGTTGGATGCACTGGTTTTTCAATTCATTCAGTAACCATTAAATGGTGAGGATGAAAGCTCTGGAGAACTCTAAAAGGCAACGCTTCCCAACGAGTGCCCAAAATGTCACATGAAGCCTGACCCATTGATGTCTACTCAATGTGAGTTCAATATGTGTTTTGACTCTTTACTATGGTTGCCAAGTCTTTCAGAATAAAATCGTCTTATATCCTGGTGGAGATTCCCAGTGCACTGTGGAAAGACACCCTGAGACTAGATCTCAGTTTCCAAGGGCGACTCTCATGTGTGGCCTCCTAAAATCCCACCAAAATTAATGGCAATACTTCCCTGAAGTCAGTTCCAGAACTCAGTCTCTAAGGGGAATCACACCAGAGTTCAGGTCCAGGTGTACCCAGTCATCTCTTCCAACCAGCACACAAATGACCACAATTAAATCCAAAACACTGCCACATGGCCCTCATCATCTTCCATATAGACACTCATCGTAACCTCTGGATGGAATTTTCCATGAGGGGCGAAGCCCAAGACAGTTTCCAAAATAAACTCCCTTGCCCCTCATTTGCCTAAAGTCAGGGTGACCTAGACACCCTTCCTGTGAACCAGGAGTGATCAAATAGGCCTGCCGTTAATACTGTTCTGATTCTCCAATTTAATCCTACTGATTGTAGGTATAAATCCTTTATGTGAGTTGGAGGCAATAGAAAACCCAAGCACACATGGGATCTTTCTTTAGATCTATCACCTTCTGAGAATCAAAGCCCCAACCTCACACAGGGCCAAGAGGCTGATTCAGGCACATCTCTTTCCAAAGCAATTAAGCAAAGATCCACAGGTGATGCCCATTCATTTCCATTTGAAAAATGTTTTCTTCAGGCTTCAGAAAGGGGTGGCCTGAGGCAAATACCTTCCTGACATTCAGGGCAACATAACCATAGGTAAGAAAATGGGCCAAAGCAAGGTTTTTAAACTGAGACTTTACTGGTTACACTGATATCTGAGTTTTCTGAGATGTTCCCATTCCCTTCAGCTATCCATTACATGGCCATGTAACAGATTTTGGAGGTGGTACATATCTTGGCCACAAAACCATGAGCCTATTCTGGAGAGAGGCCAGAAATCAAGATGTGTAGAGGACCTTAGGAAGATAGTAGGTGTTGCCCATCCATAAGGCAAGCCACAGTCCATTTATAAAGTGGGCAGGATGAATGCTGGGAAGCTTCCAACTAGACAGGAAACCTCCATTGATGCATTCTCTTTTCTAAAGACTACAACCACGAACACAGTGGATACACAGACATAGAAACACTCGCCTTGCCAAACGACTTCCTAGAAACAGTCAACTCCAAACCATACAAACCACCATTCCTACCTATTTTCAGAACATGAGACAAAACCACAAACTCACATCCCCATCCACAAAAGCACCTCCTTCCCCCAAGTAGGTCTGTGACTATCTGGAGTGTCCTCTGACTGGTGGGCCATACTATGTTGCCCCAAAATGGCCTGGCCTGTCTCAGATCTGTTCTTCTTGGCCCACTCTACGAAGTTGTCAGCAGGCAGCATTGAGCCAATACCTACTATCTAGGGAAAGGCCCCTTTTCTGAGCTCTACTGGCATTTGGCCATCCTCATAGCATTAGGTACCAAGAAAGACTGACTCTGTCCTTGGTAAATCCAAACAAGTTCGACCACTGGGACTGGGCCTGGGACTGGCTCTGGGTGCCTGGCTTCTTGGATCCCAATTTCAGAGAGTTCCATCACCAACGAAGTTAGGTAGGTCACCTCCTTCAGGAACTGAATGAGATCACTGCCTTGGCAACCACTTTGTCCTAACAGTTGCTTTCATGGGTCTCATGAGATGGAGGCTGCCCCTACTTCCTGTGACACTTTGACAAGTTTGAATGGTATATCAACAATGGCCACCCGGGAACACCTCTCCACGCAGGTCTGGTTTGGTCCATCTTCTCTACATTAAGAAAAGAGAGGCTGATTCATACACATCCCTTCGTTATCACAAGGTGTTTGCCATGGAAGATGGCTTTTGCTCTCTCAGGTCCTGCATAGCTGCCTTCATCTTCTCCAGGGATCATTTCTGCATAGAAATTTGAGGTTATCAGCAGGTGTAAGATCCCCTACATTCCTGTATTGTAAGATGAACTCTGTCCCTGCTCTTTTGTAATGTTAGATTGAGGCAACAGTGTATGGTTAGGGATAATAACAGGATCGATTTGGTTTAGGAATCATTCTGTGGGATGAATAATGGTATTGGGAACCTGCAATATTTATAGGAATACAGAGGTGAAATATAAGTATGTAAACAGAAATCTAGGTGAGATTTGAAGCTCAGAAGTGCATTGGGCAATTGATTGCGATACATAGCTTTAAATTACGTTCTGCACACATGTCTCAGATAAGTCGATATACAATGCCATAGGACTTGTACCTTGGATGATTAAATGTAGAGGAGAACATCCACTCAAACAGGGATAATCAATAGGATCAGGAAGATAGTCGGTAGATTTTGGAACAAGGGTGAATTTAGTATTTGTATCAAAAGTTCTTTAGCAATTGGGTTTTGGTTAGAGAGTGAATATCAATGTCAGCACATGTGAAGGGTCAGTCACAATGATGAACTGGGGAAAATATGTAGGAAAGCCGATATCAATAGAGACATTAGGAAAACAGGCAAAGTACAGGGTGAGTGATAGTATTAGACATTTTCAACAGTTTTGAGGTTGAATATATTAGGAAGAAACAAATATGTAGTCACCGATAGGATTGACATTTGAGAGCGTTATGCAAGCTGGACATGGATGTTTTTAGTAATCCATGTTCAGTGTCCATTTAGGCTTTGGTACAATCACACGTGTGAATTTTGCATTTTGCGTCCAGAATATTACTGTGATAACATGCATATTTAGATCAGGTTACATGAGTATTTCTTCCTCTATTACTGGGAGCAATATTTTGAAAACGTATAAATTAGTATTGGGGGTACAAAGAGGTGTACCCTGTGTCTATGAATATAGATAATGCATGAATAGACCATACTGTGAATAAATAATATAACTGGTTCCACTTTAAATCATGGATTGAATTGATATCAGAAAATATATAAGAAATCTTATATTGATATACAATCATTCATTCCAAACAGTTATACATCTAATTGTGAAATGATAGTTATGGTTTATCATGAAGGGTGTGTGAGTTTTGCTTAAACAATTATAAAGAAAATCGGAAATAATATGTTTGGAAATAAGTCTCACGAATAGACCAGTTAAGAAACCTGGAGTAATGCATGTGTTCTGAAGCAGGAAGTGATTGAACGTGAAACAAATGCCTATAAATTTGCCAACTTGTGCAAGAAATATATACCCTCTGATGTGCATAAACTGAAGAAATAGTAATGTACCAGTGTTGAATAAAAATGAACATCAAAATACAAATCATGTCCCATAAGAGTCTACTTGCATTGCTGTTAAACTGGGGCAGTTACTGTAGAAATATTAGGATAATGCCGCAGTCTTGCTGGGCACAATCAGGAGCCACTTGTCAAAAGAAACTAACTTTATTTTTAAAACCACACACGCCAAACAAAACAGCCTCTCAGGAAAACCCTCAGAGCCCCAACTGCCACCACTGGCTTCCCAAAAGCCTCTTCCTCCCACACAAGCCTCTCTCCACCTCCCACAATCCTCCTGCTCTTGAGGCCGATTGGCTAGGTCATGTGGGCAAAGCCAAATAAGTCCCCTAATGAGCAACTCCGTGGTCTGAAAGGGCAGGGAAACAGCCCAATGAGCATCACCGCAGAGGAGCCAATCAGCTAGATATTGCTGTGAGCCAATCATCAGCCAGCAGCTGGAAGGTTGCTGGCTTCTGGAATTTTGCTGGGGCCCCTTCGGATGTGGCTCTCAACATCTCCCCCTCTCTGTTTAAACAACACACATGTGGCTTAGGGACAGTGCCTGCCTTAGGTTGTCCAATAGTACATATGGTCCTTACCCGTTAAGTTGGTACCATTGCAATTGGATCTTACCCATCACTGACTACCGGTCCAGTTTACAGCAACACCTGTGGAGAGGTC
This sequence comes from Callospermophilus lateralis, assembly GCF_048772815.1. NCBI lineage: Eukaryota > Metazoa > Chordata > Mammalia > Rodentia > Sciuridae > Callospermophilus > Callospermophilus lateralis. Next base: position 192,863 of record NW_027512903.1, read on the forward strand.
TTTGTACCACCGGGGGGTGGTGAGGTTCTTTGCCTCACCTCTAATGGCCCCCAAACATTAGCTGGACGATAATGACACACAGAAGAGAGGAAGATACACCAAGCCAATTGACGGCTCCTTTTGGAAAAATTGTACCACCGATGACATCATCAGCAAATATACCCGAACACTACCACAAGTCGCTGCACAAACAGGTAGTTTACAATGCATACAGGAGAGTTCTCAATGTGTCTAGGCAAGTTCTGCAAGCATTTCAGTGATGGCTATTGCAGAAGCTGTAGATTGATTTTATCTTTGATTTCACCAGCACTGGGATGAAGATAGGAATTCTGGAAATAATGGCTAAAGAAAAATTATGTAACATTCCAGAAGGCACTGAAAGAAAACAATTTTCTTAACTATTTACATTGTCTTGAAGATAATTATTAAATATAATGAAAAGGAAAGGTGAAAGAAAGGAAACAGATCTGTTAACCTCCTTTTTTTCAAATTTTAAAACAAACCTCAACAGCTCTTTACCCAATTTAAATTAAACCATTTAAATAATGTGAATAAAAAAATATTTGGATCCATTTTTTTTATGAGCGCTCATCATATATCATATATGGACATACGAACATTCAAACATATAACACAAAACACAAGTGTGCACACATAATATAATACATACAACACATAACCTAATAGTAAAGGCCTTATAACTTTTTACACGTGAAATCTCCATTGCAATGTTCAAAAACTCTTTTGTCAAAAAATAGAACTGATCAGCAAAACATTAAACTAGGTCTGTATGAGCTCAAAAAACAAAATAGAATGTGGGAAAGGGCAATAATAAAATAGATAATGAAAAAAGCATCCTGGTTCTATCTCAGATGTAAGGATAGTCAAATTGGAATTTTGGATATCAGCTGATAAGGCCTTGAGTCAAATCACCTTCTTTTTGGATGTGCCCTGATATGTCTTATAAAGAATAGATCTTTTCTGTCCCAGATTAGACTTTTTATATTGGAAAGTAAAGAGAAAACAGTAGAGAAAGGAGAAATCTTACCAGCAACTTCAAGGGATACTATAGCATTAACTATATACTGACTATCGGAAAATAAATTAAATACAGAATATTTAAATATCTCAAAAGCTTGTAATACTGCATTAAGCTCTACCTTTTGAGCTGATTGTTTGGGTACTAAAAATTTATAAGTTTTATCAGGTATAACTATTGCTGCTGTACCATTATTTGATACATCAGTGAATATATTTGAAGCATTCATGATAAGTGTTTTTCTTCTCAATTTTGGAAAAATTACAGGATGCGATGACCAAAAAGACAATAAAGGGTTAGATGGTAAGTGGTTATCAAATGAAACATTAGATTGGACCATGATTATTGCCCAAGTATTTAACTCATTAGCTAACTCATCAATTTGATTCAGAGTATATGGAGTAAAAATTTTATTGGAAGAAATTCCAAACACTCCCTTTGCTGCTTTAATTCCTTTGAGTATTAATTATCCTAAAGCCTCAGGATACCTAGTAAGAATAGTGTAAGGAGAATAAGATAAATGTATCCATAATAATGGACCTTCTTGCCAAAATACTCCTGTAGGAATATTTTTTGTTGGTAGTGCAATAAATAATAAAGGCAAACTTATATCAATTCTATCCAAATGCATATTTTCCATATATGTTTCATTGATTTTTAATGCCTTTCTTGCTTCAGGTGTTAACATGCGGGGTGAATTTTTATCTGATAGACCTTTTAGGATATCAAATAAAGGTCCCAACTCTCCTGTTGGTATACCTAGATAAGGCCTTATCCAATTTATGTCTCCTAATAACTTTTGAAAATCGTTATGTGATTTGAGTTGATCTACTCGTATTTGAATTTTTGGTGGACTGACCATGGTTGAGGATAACAGAACTCCTAAATAATTAATTGGAAAATTTAATTGTACTTTATCTATTGCTATCTCTACATTATAATTTTTAATAAGTTTGTAAGTGTGGCATAACTTTCTAGCAATGTGTTTTTAGCTTTGTGTGCTAATAATACATCATCCATATAGTGAAATATTTGTGTTCAGAATTTTGATTTCTAAGTGGCTGGATTACTTTGTTAACATAAATATGACACATAGTTGGGCTGTTAGCCATCCCTTGAGGGAGTACTTTCCATTCATATCTCTGATCAGGACCTTCATGATTCAGTGCAGGGATAGTAAAAGCAAAACCTGGACTATCCTTAGGATGAATTATAATTGAAAAAAAAAAACAATATTTAATATCTATACCTAAAACATACCAGGTTATTGGCAAAGCAGACAATTGAGGAATCCCTGATTGAGCAGGTCCCATAATAACCATCTCATTATTAATGGCTCTAAAATCTTGCAATAGTCTCCATTTACCAGATTTCTTTTTGATGACATAAATGGGAGTATTTTGGGGATATACAGTCGGTTGTATATGTCCTTCTGCTAATTGTTTTTTTACCAGGTCATGGACTGCTTGTATCTTTTCTTTAGTCAGGGGCCACTGAGGAACCCATACTGTCTTTCTGATTTTCAGGTAATTTTTATTGTCTCAGTGGCCCTTTCTGAAAATCCAACCCATGTCTCTCTGTTCCTTGATCTATTTGTATTGGTGCTGCTATGACTTATTCTTGTTTTTCTAATCTTTTTTCTTTCCTAAAACCTTGTCTAGTCATAATAGTGGCTGCATTTTGGTTGATGTTATTTGTTAATTTCAAACCTAATTGATCTAGGACATCTCGTCCCCATAAATTTATGGGAAGATGATCCAATACATATGGCTGTATAGTTCCTTCACATCCTTTAGGATCCTTCCTATCTAATACCATTTTACTTCTATGGGGATTAGTCGCCACTTATAGGCCTCGAAGCGTTTGAGTGGCTTGTTGTAATGTCCAATGTTTTTGCCATTCTTGACGAGAGATGATGCTAATGTCTGCACCTGTATCCAGTAGCCCATTCAATTCATGCCCTTGAATATTTAGTTTTAGCATGGGGCGAGAATCTAAATTTAAAGAAAGCATAGCCAAATCTACACCTGTGGAGCCGAATCCCTTGGAACATCTTTCTACAGTACGACTGGAAAATTTATCATACAGGCTGGGTATTATTAGTAACTGTGCTATTCTGTCTCCTTGTGAAATTACTGATATGTCCTTTGGAGAACTGGCTATAATTTTTATTTCACCTTCATAATCGGGATCAATCACCCCAGGACTTATCATAAGTTCTTTTAGAGTAGAAGAGCTGCATCCCAATAATAAGCCCATGGTTCCTTTGGGAAGAGGTCCTTTTACCCCTGTGGGAATGATTTGAACTCCCATCTCTGGAGTTAGTACTGATCTGGCAGAGGCGCAGATGTCCAACACTGTGCTCCCTCTGGTTTGTCTGATGAGGGATCTGATGGACAATGTGTCCTGGGCACTACCCTGATGGGGTTGCTGGGTTCCTCCAGTGCTCTGTATATTTGTGGTTTGGGGCCCCGGAGCATTGGAACCCCCTGTCCATTTATTTGACAATTGAGCCCAATGCCTTTCTCCATGATATCGTGGATAAACACCTGGTCCTTGTTCATTTTTTGATAATTGAGTACCCTCTATGGTGGTTTGAGAACAGCACTCATTAGCCCAATGTCTCCCTCTATGGCATTGTGGCCAAATACCTGGTATTCTACTCCTTTGATACCTAATATTGTTAAACCCTCCTTCTATGGGCCAATTCCTTTTAAAATGTCCTGTTTCTTCACATTGGTAGCATGTTCTTGGTCTGGCATCTAAAGCCTGTTTTACTGTAGCTGCCACAATTTTCCCTTGTTCATTAATGTATCTGGCAACTAAAGCCTGTTTTACTGCAGCTGCCGTGACTTGCTCTTGTTCATTAATGTCTCTACATAATTAAATCAATGTGTTTAAATCTTCATTTTTCCATGGTCTAATGATATCTCTGCAACAACGATTCGCTTGCTCATAAGCCAGTTGTTTTAGTAATGACATTGCTTGTTCTGTATTCCCAAAAACTCTGGTAGCTCTTTGAATAAGCCTATCTACAAATTCAGCATAAGGTTCATTAGCTCCTTGTATTACCTTAGATAATTGACCTTGTAAACCTCCATGTTCTTGTAAAGTCTTCCATGCCTTAATTGCATCTACACCAATTTGTGCACATACACCATGATCATATGCAATTTGCTGCTGCTGATCTTCATAAGGTCCCTTTCCTAACAACATATCTAGATTTCTCTGAGGATAACCAGCTCCTGCATTTCGCCTAGCTGTCTCCTTTCAACATTCCTCATTGGCAAACTTCCATAACATGCATTGTCCTCCATTTAGCACAACATTACACATATTAGCCCAATCCACTGGCTTCATGTTCAAGTTGTTAATGGATTCGACCATGATTACATTGAAGGGTGCTTGAGGACGATAGGTTGTTACAGCCTCTTTTAGCTGCTTAACTATTTTGAAATTTAAAGCATGGTAAACACGCTGCCCTCCTCCCTCAAATACAGGGCATGTTAATATTTGAGATCTTGTCTCAGGATCCTAACTATCAACTGCGGGAGTTGGGGGCCTCCCAGCATAAGAAAGTGGCCTTGTTAGTTGGACACTTATGTCATCTGGTGATAGAAAGGTGTTAGTAGCAGTCTCCTGTTGTAAATTTCCCCTGATGTTTTTTACTGTTTTACACTTTCTTTCTCTGTCTAACTAGCTTTAGAGGCCTTCTCTTTTACTTGAATTTTTTCCTCTGTCTGACTAGTTCGAGAGACGTTCTCTTTTACTTGAATAGATTCCTCTATCTGACTAGCTCGAGAGACCTTCTCTTTTACTTGAATTTTTTCTTCTGTCTGACTAACTTGAGACACCTTCTGTTTTACTTGAATCAATATGTCTTCTTCTTCCTCTACCATTGACTGAACTGAAGGCTTTGAACTAAGCAAACAAGATATGAATGTCCACAATGGCAATGTGCCAACTGGCAGAATCCCTGGGCTTTTCTTTTCTATTCTTTTTAAATCTGCACCATGATGGTTCCATTGTGATATATTTAACAACTCCTCCTTAAAAAGCCATGGTCTACATTTTTGTATTGTATCAACAATTGCCATGACTGCTCTTGATTTTACTGGGATGCCTCCTTCCTCTAACAATTTACTTAACACTTTTTTGGTTTGTTTTTTACTAATTTTTGATCCCATATTTCTACTATAATACAAACCAACAAGATAACACCAAACAAAAAAAGAGATAGAACGAAATAAAAATGGAACAACAAAAAATTATTATAGCCTTTCTCCCTATCTGTTCCTCAGACACAAATAGTTTTTCCTCAGATGTGAACAGTTTTTCTTCCATCTCACTCATCTCCAGAGACAGGCAACTTAAAACAAAAGAGGAATCATAAAATGGCTACCCATCCTCTCGCCCTGCCCTCAAGAGCGAGCAGTTTACCTTATCAGTTACCCTCAGTCGCTCCCCATATGAGCCACCAAATGCCGCTGTCTGGCTGGGCACAATCAGAATCCACTTGTCAAAAGAAACTAACTTTATTTTTAGAACCACACACGCCAAGCAAAACAGCCTCTCAAGAAAAATCCTCAGAACCCCAACTCCCAACACCAGCTTCCCAAAAGCCTCTCCCTCCCACACAAGCCTCTATCCACTTCTCACAATCCTCCTGCTCTTGAGGCAGATTGGCTGGGTCACGTGGGCAGAGCCAAAAAAGTCCCCCAATGAGCAGCTCCATGGTCTGAATGGGCAGGGAAACAGCCCAATAAGCATCACCGCAGAGGAGCCAATCAGCTAGATGTTGCTGGGGCTGCTGTGAGCCAATCATAAGCTGGAAGTCTGAAAGGCGGGGAAACATCTCAATGAGCATCTTCAATGAGCATCACCACAGAGGAGACAATGAGCTAGAAGTTGCTAAGGCCGCTGTGAGCCAATCATCAGCCTGCAGCTGAAAGTTTGCTGACACCTGGAAGTTTGCTGTGGCCCCTTCGGCTGTGACTATCAACAGGATAAGTATGCACCATTCACTGAAGTTAGTTTTCAGTAATAGAAAACAAATATGAATTTCAGGTGGATGAATATTTCTGAAAATAATCTTGTGAAAAGTTGATTATAAATCCACATACTTGAACATGAATGAATTTAGGGAGTGTAAATAAGACACATATATTTCATATTTTGAAAAATCTGGAGAGTGTGTATGTGTGTATACACACACACACACACAAATTTTAAAATGTAGCAACATGTATGCCAATCGAAATTCACCATGAAATATACATCATTCACAGATCTAAAAATATTCAATTTACTTAACAGGGATTTATGTATAATGTTGTTCTCCTAGGAAGCTCACCCATAGGTCCAATTTTCAGTTCCAACAGCATCTAGGAGGAGTGATCTCTTCTCAAAATTTGAATCTGCCAAATCAGCTACCGCACAAAAATATACACGTGATAAAAGGTAGGATTCTTTAAGTGCATATAAAATAGATGTGCTGAATAGGATACAGAGAAAGGGAGACAGGAATTCACATATTTGTTAACTTTAAAAATACATGGAGGACTATTTCTATTAAATATTGACTAGAATTATAACACCTACTTGCAAAAGGCAAGTCCAAATATATACCATGCCTTCTCTGAACAGCTTCTATTTCTTTTCTGTTAGGATTCTTTTTCTCCATCATATTAGGATTAGTAGTCAGATTCTAGTACAGTATGGGTTAGGGTCAGGGATTCAGTATTTCAAATGGAAAATAGGAAAATGAATCCAATGTGTATGCAAACATATGCTAAACAAAAATCTTTCCACTCTCATCCAGAAAAATGCCTTGACATTACCTTCGCCCCAAGTAAGACACAATTAGAGGAGAAGAATTAGAAAATCTGTTAATACATATCTGGAATGGAAAATGCTCAGGAGTTCACAACCTTGAAGGTGGTAGAGGAGTTTCCAAAAGTAAGGGAAAGGGTAAACACTCCAGAAACATGGAGCTCTGCTTGCCTAAAGACTTCTTGAGAAACTGCCTCTGAGGTTGGGCACTTGAAATATACGTTGTTGTCAGAAGCTTTAGCTTTCTTTGTAGTGAGACCATCAAACTGGGTCTTCATCTATGTGACCTGGAAGATGTTGTTTCTTATTTTCCTAATGAACATGTGGCAGCAGTTCTGAATTCTCTCTTTGTAGGTAAACTGTGGCAACTTGGGGCTAAGTGTCTCCCTGTTTGGACTGTGAACCCAGTTGGTAATCCTCCAGTTTTCGTGGTGTTTCTTGCTGCTGCACTTGGAGTTTGGTATTTGCTTCTTGAAATACAAGGATTTCAACTGGGGCACAGTGCTGGAGGGATTTCTGTCACATGTGGTGTGTCAGGGTCTGCATATAAATGCACCAACCAGGCTTCTATCGCACATGCTTGCCCCCTTGACCATAGCAACTTGATTCTGAACATTGCCCTGAAAAATCTCCATATAACAAGATGCCTTTACATATAAGGGTCTGCTGGCTGCAGCATGTCAGTCACAAGCCATTTGGAAGCCAATGGCAGATCCACATGGCCCCAACACAGATGTTTTATCACACACCTGCACATCACTGCTCTAGGCCCCAACTCAGCAGTCTCCAAATTACTGGCATCTCTGTTCTACACCATTCTCATGAAACCAAGTCAATCAAGGCACTGTCTTGTACACTCATGATCAACAGCATAAGATCCAAAGTTACTCCAGTGCCATCTGGTCATGGGAATTTAAAAAATGTCATGGTACTTATCTAGCCATTTTTAAAGGATGAAGTTGGAGGCACTGTGGGTTTAAATTTATTCAGGAACCATTAAATGTTGAGGAAGTTTATTTCAATGAAAGTTCTGGAGAACTCTCAGAGGAAAGTCTTCCCAAAGAGTGACCAAAAAGTCACATGAAGCCAGGCCCATTGAGGTCTACAATATGAGGTCCATGTGAGTTTTGACTCTCAACTATTGCTGCCATGTCTTTCAGAATGAAATCATGTGATATCCTGGCTGAGATTCCCAGTGTTCTGTGGAAAGCTACCCTGGTCCAAGATCTCAGTTTCCAAGAGCGACTCTCATGCATGGCCTCCTAAAACCCCAACACAATTCATGCCAATACTTCTCTGACGTCAGTTCTAGACCTCAGTCTCTTAGGGTATCACACCAGAGTTCAAGCCCAGGTGGACCCAGTCATCACTTCCAACCACCACACAAATAAACACAATTAAAACCAAAACACTCCCACAAGGCCCTCATCCTCTTTCATATAGACACTAATCATAACCTCTTGCTGGAGTTTTCCATGAGGGGCGCAGCCCAAGACAGTGTTCAAAAGAGCTCCCTTGCCACTTATTTTCCTAAAGTCAGCGTGGTTTTTTACCATTTTTGTTTTGGATACACACATGGAATCTTTCTTTAGATCCATGAGGTGCTGAGAATCTAAGCCACAGCATCACACAGGGCCAAGAGGCTGAATCAGACACATCCTTATCCTAAGCAATTAAACAAAGAGCGACAGGTGATGCGCATGCATTTCCATTTGAAAACAGTTTTCATCAGTCTTCCCAAATGGGTGGACTGAGGCAAAGACCTCCTGACATTCAGGTCAAAGAACAATAGGTAAGCAAAAGGCCAAAAGAAGGGTTTTTCCACTGAGACATTACTGGTCACACTGATATCTGTGTTTTCTGAGATGCTCCCATTTCCTTCAGCTATCCAGTACATGGCCATGTCACAGAGCTTGGAGGGGTACATATCTTGGACACAAATCCATAAGACTATTTTGGAGAGTGGCCAGAATTTAGGAAGAAAACATGAACTTAGGAATTTAGTAGGTGTTGCACATCTATAAGACAAGCCACAGTCCATTAATAAATCGGGCAGGATGAATGCTGGGAAGCTTCCTAATAGACAGGACACATCCTTGATGCATTCTCTTTTCTAATGTCTTCAACCATGGACACAGTGGAATACATAGATAAAGAAACACTCACCTTGTCAAACGACCTACTATAAAGAGTACACACCAAACCAAAAAAAAAACCCGCCTTTTCCACCTATTCTCAGAAGATGAGACAGAACCAAAAACTCACACCCACACCCACAAAGGCACCTCCTTTCCCCAAGTAGGTCTGTGACTATACAGTGTGTCCTCTGAATGGTGGGCCATACTATGTTACCCCAAAATGGCCTGTCTTGTCTCAGATCTGTTTTCTTTGGCCAACTCTGTGAAGTTGTGAGGATCCATTGGTGAGCCACTTTCTGCTTTCTCAGGAAGGGCCCCTCTTCAGAGCTTTTCTGGCATTTGGCCATCCTCACATCAGTAGGTACCAAGAAAGACTGACTCTGTCCTTGGTAAATCCAAACAAGTGAGACCACTCTGACTGGTACTGGGACTGGCTCTGTGTGCCTGGTTTCCTGGATCCCAAGTTCAGAGATTCCATCACCAAGAAAGTGAGGTAGGTCACTTCCTTCAGGAACTGAATGAGGTCACAGCCTTGGCAACCAATTTGTCCTAACAGATGCTTCCAAGGGTCCCATGAGATGGAGGCTGCACCTACTTCCTCTGACATTTTCATAAGTTAGAATGGTATATCAACCATAGGTACTGGGGAACAGCTCTCCACAGAGGATTGGTTTGGTCCATCTTCTCTACATTAAGAAGAGAGATTCTGATGAAGACACAACCCTTTATCCTGACCATGTTTTTTTGCCATGGAAGATGACTTTTGCCCTCTCAGGTCGTTCATAGCATCCTACACATTCTCCAGGGATTATTTCTACATGGACCTTTGAGGTTCTCAGCAGGTGGAAGATCCATACATTCCTGTATTGTAATACAAACTCTGTCTCTGCTCTTCTGTAAAGTTAGATTGAGGAACAGTGTATGGTTAGGATTAATAACATGTTCAATATGGGTTAGGAATCATTCTGCTTGATGAACAATGTTATTGGAAACCTGCGATATTTACATGAAAATATAGGTGAAATATAAGTATTGAAATATAAATCTAGGTAAGATTTGAATCCTAGAAGGGAATTTGGCCTTTGAGTGGGATACTTAGCTTTGAATTATGTTCTGCACATATGTCTCAGATAAATTGATATGCAATGGCATAGATCCTTGTACCTTCGATGATTGAATGTAGAAGAGAGCATCCAATTAAAAAAGGGATTTTTGCTAGGATTAGGGATATAGTCGGTAGGATTACGAAGAAGATTGAGTATAGAATTTGGACCAAAAGTTCTTTAGCAATAGGGTTTCTGGTAGAGATTGAATATAAATGTCAGCACATGTGAAGAGTCAGTCACAATGATGAACTGGGGAAAAAAGTAGGAAAGCAGATGTGAATAGAGAGTAGGAAATCAGGCAAATTATAAAATGAGTGAGAGGTTTAGACAGTTTCAACAGGGTGAGATTGAAAATGTAGTCTTAGGAAGAAACACATATGTAATCACCAATAGGATTGACATTTGAGAGCATTAGGCAACCTGGACATGGATGTTTTTAGTAATCCATGTTCACTTTCCATTTAGGCTTTGGGACAGTCATAAGTGTGACCTTTGCATTTTGTGTCCAGAATATTACTGTGATAAAATGTATATGTAGATCAGTTGACATGCATATTTTTTCCACCATTTCTGGGAGCAATATTTTGAAGATATAGAAATTATTGTTGGGAGTACACAGAGGTGTACCATGTGTCTATCAATATATAGACAATGCATGAATAGACCATACTGTGAATAAATGATATAACTGGTTTCACTTTGAATAATCGATTGAATTGATATCTGAAAGTATACAAGAAATCTTATATTGATGTACAATCATTCATTTAAACCAGTTTTACATCTAATGGTAATATTAGTGTTATGTTTTATCATGACGGGTGTGTCAGTTTTGCTTCAAAAGTGATAATGGAAATCGAAAATAATGTGTTTGGAAAGAAGTGTCACAAAAAGAGAAGTCAAGAAACATGGAGGAATACATGTGTTCTGAAGCAAAAGTGATTGAAAGCAAAACAAATGTGTCTATATTTGCTAAATTGTGGATGAAATATACATCCTATGATGTGCATTAACTGGAGAAATAGTAATGTACCAGTGTTGAATAAAAATGAACGTCAAAATACACATTATATCACATAGGAATCTTCTTGCATTGATGTTAAACTGGGTCAGTTACTGTATAAGTATTAGAATTTTATTTTGGTGTTATAATACAATTTATTTTAGCACTAGCATGCCACAGAATGTAGAAGAAAGAGCAATGGATTTTTAGTTATAACACTAATAATCTAGCATTTAATGATTATTTTGGGGAGTCTAGAATTTACATAAGGCTATGCAACATAATTTTTTGTATTTAACATTCATAAAATCCTGGAATTTTGGTAATATTTCTCCTTTTTTATTTTTTCAGTTGTTGATAGACCTTCATTTTATTTATTCGTATGTGGTGCTGAGAATATAACCCACTGCCTCACACATGCTAGACAAGCATGTTAACACTGAGTCACAAACCCAGCCCCTCCACTTTTATCTTTTCATCAAACACTCCTCTCCCTCTTCTTTACTCACTTTCTTCCTCATTTTCCCCCTTCTCTCTCTTCCTTTTTCATTTTCCCTCCATAAGTATTTTTCTCTCATAGCATTACAAACAGTACTATGCTATGAAATTTACATTTAAAACTGTTTTTTATAGTCATTCTTTTTTCTTGAGAAAATTTAAAAATTATAACCACCTGATAAATATATTACAATATATTTATTATGCATATGTATCTATATTCATGCATATGTGTTTTATATATATATATATATATATATATATATATATATATATATATATATATATATATTTAAAAGTACTTTGATTAGCCTGTTAGAAATAATATAGACCAAGTCTTTCTTAATTCTCAAGTCTTCCAGAATTAACATCTTACAGTGAAAATCAAATAAACATATTTAAGTAAACAGGTATCATACTTATTTATCAATACTGATAATTTAAGGTTTTTATATCACATTTAGCTGTAATATGGCATATTAACTCTTTTGAATTAGAGAATTTTTTTTTGAACAACCTATTATTTAAGGACCATATGCACTGACATTTTAAATGGCTTTCTTGTGATTTCACTTTCTATCAATTGCATATTAATTGCCAAATACTTATTTTAGTAATTTTCATATTCATAATTGATATAAAGTCAATTGATTAATTCTTTTTGTAAGGAGTTACTAATTACAGTAGGGACAGTATTAATAATTCTAAATCTTTATAAAAATGGTACAAAAATATTTTCATGCAAAATTATGTATAATTGCATGCTCTAAATGTTTGATTGTTGATACATATAATAAAGAGCTTTTGATGAGTCTCTTCCCCAGTAAAACAGAAAATGCAAAGATATAGTTGGGTATGTATGTCCAAACAAACATATGGAAAAATACACATTATCATCTAGAAACTATTAAATAAAAGATGAAAAGAACAATCCAACACATTGTACCAACTTGTCAGATGAGGTAGTATTCTGGAAGAATAGCCTAAGTCTAGACCTGGTCCATGTCAAAATATTCACAAAAAAATAAAATATGAAAAATATAGGAAATGCTATGAGTTTTTCTTGAAGGTAAGTGGATTATCCTTTAATCTCAATTATGTGCATTTTTAAAAGCCAGTTTTCTGGTAAAATAAATTTGTGATAGTTACAAGTACACAAAACAAAGTTTCTGCTTAGCAAAATGAATGCATCTCAACTGTTTTTTAGCTGATTTCTTCCCACTCAACTTTAAACCTTTATTTATTTATTTTTATTGGTTGTTCAAAACATTACAAAGCTCATCCTATATCATCTTTCATACATTTGACTCAATTGGGTTATGAACTCCCAATTTTCCCCAAATACGAGTTGCAGAATCACATCGGTTACACATTCACATTTTTACATAATGTCATATTAGTGACTGTTGTATTCTGCTACATTTCCTATCCCCTACTATCCCCTACTATACCCCCTCCCATCCCCTCCCATCTTCTTTCTCTACCTCATCTGCTGTTGTTCACTTCTCTCCCTTGCCCCACCTTTCCCCAATTTTCCCTACCCCATTGTTTGAAGATGCTATCCTACTTCCATTGCATGCTTTTAGCCCCTTTTTCAAATATAAGAAAGTTGTAATTTTGAGGATTGGTTTCTGTGTCCTCTATTTTGTACCATTGTTCCACCTGCCTATTTTGTTACCAGTACCACGCTGTTTTTGTTACTATTGCTTTTAGTACAGTTTGAACTCTGGTATCACTATACCTCCAGATTCATATTTTCTGTTTAGAGTTGCTTTTGCTATTCTGGGTCTTTTGTTTTTCCATCTTCTAAGATCTTCTTCTCTCTCTCTCTTTAGGGTTCTGTAGTTTTCAGTATATAAAACTTTCAAGTCTTTTGTTAGGTTGATTCCCAAGTATCTTATTTTATTTGAGGATATTGTGAATATAGTGGTTTTCCTCATTTCCATTTCAGAAGTTGTGTTGCTGACATACAGGAATGCCTTTCATTTATGCGTGTTAATTTTATATTCTGCCACTTTGCTGAATTCATTTATTAACTCTAGCCGTTTCATTGTAGACCCTTTGGGGTCTGTTAAATATATTTTCATGACATCTGCAAATAGCGATAATTTAAATACTTCTTTTCCTATTTTTATGCCTTTAATTTTTTTTTGTCTGTCTAATTGTTCTGGCTAGTATTTCAAGAACTAAATTGAATAGAATTGGTGATAGAGGGCATCCCTGTTTTGTTCCAGATTTTAGAGGGAATGCCTTCAGTTTTTCCACATTTAGGATGATGCTAGCCTGAGGTTTAGCATATATAGCTTTTACAATGTTGAGGTAAGTTCCTGTTATCCCTAGTTTTTCTAGTGTTTTGAACATAAAGTGATGCTGAACTTTGTCAAATGTTTTTTCTGCATCTATTGAGATGATCATATGGTTCTTGTCTTTATGTCTATTGATGTGGTGAATGGCATTTATTGATTTCCGTATATTGAACAAGCCTTGCATCCCAGGGATGAATCTTACTTGATCATGGTGCACAATTTTTTTGATATGCTTTTGTATTCGATTCGCCAGGATTTTATTGACAAGTTTTGCATCGAAGTTCATTAGAGATATTGGTCTGTAGTTTTCTTTCTTTGAAGTGTCTTTGTCTGGTTTCGGGATCAGGGTGATTTATCCTCATAGAATAAATTTGGAAAAGTTCCTTCTTTTTGTTTTTCTTGAAATAGCTTGAAAAATATTGGTATTAATTCTTCTTTAAAGGTTTTGTAGAACTCCGCTGTATACCCATCCGGTCCATGGCTTCTTTTGGTTGGTAGTTTTTGATGGCTTCTTTCATTTCTTCCTTTGTTATTGGTCTGTTTAAATTGCGTGTGTCTTCCTGACTCAATCTGGGCAGATCATATGACTTAAAAAATTCATCGATATCTTCACTATCTTCTATTTTATTGGAATATAGTGTTTCAAAATACTTTCTAATTATCTTCTGTATTTCTGTAGTGTCTGTTGTGATATTGCCTGTTTCATCCCGTATGTTAGTAATTTGAGTTCTCTCTCTTCTTCTCTTCATTAGCATGGCTGTGGGCCTGTCAATCTTATTTATTTTTTCAAAGAACCAACTTTTAGTTTTATCAAATTTTTTAATTTTTTTTGTTTCAATTTTGTTGATTTCTGCTCTAAATTTAATTATTTCTTGTCTTCTACTACATTTGCTGTTGTTTTGCTCTTCCTTTTCTAGGTTTTTGAGGTGTAGTGTGAGTTCATTTATTTGTTGATTTTTTTCTTTTTTTGAGGAAAGAACTCCAAGAAATGAACTTCCCTCTTAAACTGCTTTCATTGTGTCCCATCGATTCCGGTATGTTGTGTCTGTATTGTCATTTGTCTCTAAGAATTTTTTTTATCTCCTCCATTATGTCTTCTGTAACCCATTGATCATTCAGTAGCATGTTGTTCATTTTCCATGTGATGTAGGATTTTTCCTTCCTTCTTTCATCATTGATTTCCAGCTTCATTCCATTATTATCAGATATAGTGCATGGTATAATCTCCATGCTTTTATATTTACTAAGAATTGCCCTATGGCATAATATATAGTCTATCTTTGAGTAGGATCCATGTGAAACTGAGAAGAACGTGTATCCACTTGATGATGGCTGATATATTCTATATATGTCGTTTAAGTCTAGGTTACAAATTGTGCTGTTGAGTTTGATAGTTTCTTTATTCAGTTCTTGTCTAGAGAATCTGTCTAATGCCGAGAGTGGTGTCTTGAAGTCACCCATAATTATTGTGTTGTAGTCTATTTGGCTATTGAACTTGAGGAGAGTTTGTTTTATGAACATTGCAGCTCCATTGCTTGGTGCATACAAATTCATAATTGTTATGTCTTGTTGGTGGATGGTTTCTTTTAACAGAATATAGTGTCCTTCTTTATCCCTTTTGATTAACTTAGGTTTGAAGTTGATTTTATTCCACATGAGTATGGCCACTCCTTCTTGCTTCTGAGGGCCATGTGAGTGGTATGATTTTTCCCAACCTTTTACCTTCACCCTGTGTATGTCTTTTCCTATCATATGAGTCTCCTTAAGGCAGCATATTGTTGGATTTATTTTTTTTGATCCAGGTTACTAGCCCATTCTCTTGATTGGTGAATTTAGGCCATTAACATTTAAGGTTACAATTGAAATATGATTTGTTCTTCCAATCATGTTTATTTATTTATTATGTTTTAGTTTGGCTAGTTTTTACTTTTTTGGTTATTTTCCTCCCCCTTTACTGAGATACCTCCTGCTGTTAGTTTTCGGCAGTATTTATCAATTCCTGTTCTTGTAGTATTTTGCTCAAAATGCTTTGCAGTGCTGGTTTTCTGGCTGCGAATTCTTTTAGCTTTTGTTTATTGTGAATGACTTTAATTTCGTTTTCAAATCTTAACCTTGATTTTGCTGGATACAGTATTCTTGGTTGGAATCCATTATTTTTCAGCATTTGAAATACATTGTTCAAGGATCTTCTTGCTTTCAAAGTCTGTGATGAAAAATCAGTCATTAACCTAATTGGTTTTCCCCTGAATGTAATCTGCCTCCTTTCTCTTATAGTGTTTAATATTCTCTCCTTGTTCTGTATGTTGGCTATCTTCATAATTATATGTCTTGGAGTTTGTCTATTATGATTTTGAATGTTTGGGGTCCTGTAGGCTTCCAGGATTTGACAATCCGATCCATCTTTCATCTCTGGGATGTTTTCTAGAATTATTTTATTTAATATGTTCTCCATTCCTTTGGTTTGAATCTCTATGCCTTCTTCTATCCCAATGACTCTCATTTTTTATGACATCCAATATCTCTTGAATAGATTGCTAATGGGATTTAAGCCTCTTTTCTGTGTTGATTATATTCTTTTCAAGTTGATAAACTTTGTCTTCATTATCTGATATTCTGACTTCTGCTTGATCTAGTCTATTTGTAATATTCTCGTTTGAGTTTTTAATTTGGTTAATACTTTCCTGCATTTCTAGTATTACTGTTTGATTTCTTTTAAGATCTCTATCTCCTGGTAAAGCTCGTTGTTTGCCATTTGAGTTTGTTTGTTTAATTCATTTTCAAAATATACTTTTATTGCTTGGACTTGCTGCCTCATGTCTTCTCTAATATTCCTTTCCATCTGAGTTAGGTATGCCTTAAGTTCTTTCCCCATCCCTGTTTCTGATGCTTCTAGGTCCTCCTGTAGAATTAAGTTGTCCTGCATTGTTTGTACTCCTTTCTTTCCCTTGTTTTTTCATGATGCTCATGTTACTTTCCAGCTCTATTTGATTGCTGTGTTTCTGTTTTATTCTATAGATTTGTTTTGGTGTTGTGTATCTCTGTTGTCTCTCCTTTGTGTTGGTAGACTATGCCTGCTAAAGTGGATTCCACTTGTAGGGAATTCCGAAGGCCGAGCTCCAGTGACGTCACCCCTCTGCTTTGGCGGGCCCAGGCTCCTTGCCGAAATGTTCGAATACGGGGATGGAACTGGACTGTCTCCAGTTGGATTCAGCTCTAGGTCACTGGCGGGTGGGCAATCACTAGCCACCCAGTGGCGCAGTCGGTCTCCTGCACGCCGGTGTTCTCCAGACGCCCAGTCACGCGGACAGCAGGTGGACTGTCACCTGCGCTTCTGTGTTCTCCAGCTTCCCAGTCACAAGAGCCTGGCCTCTAGTCCCCTGGTTTCTCCTGCTAGTCCTGGTTTCTCCTGCTAGACTAGATTTCCCCTGAGTGATGCTTCTCTGCAGTTCAATCTGTATTCTGGGCCTGTCATTTGTTGGGTGTGGAGGGTGTCTATTGGAACCCAGACACTCTATTGTTTTGAGGATCAGTCAGACCGGATCTCCGGTTGCACATTTGGCTCGTTTTTCAGACCCAATTACCAGATCTCAGTGCTAAAAATCTTTCTTATAGGTTTTGGTGCACCCCCATTTTGCTGTAAGTTCTTAACAAGATAGTTTTTTGTGGTTCTATCTCGTTATTCACCTGTGCAGTGGCGCGTTACACTGGGTGTGATGCACTCTATTCGTGGCCATCAGGCAATGATGAAATATTATGCTTTGTATGCAGCATTTACTGAAGTTAGTTTTCAGTATTAGGAAACAAATATGTATTTCAGGTGAATGAATAATCTGAATTTCTGAGAATAATCTTGTGAAAAGTTGATTATAAATCCACATACGTGAATATGAATGATTTTAGGGAGTGTATAATAAGACACATATATTTCATATTTTGAAAAATCTGGAGAGTGATATATATATATATATATATATATATATATATATATATATACACAGAAACACACTCACAGACATTAAAAAGTAGCAATATATATGCCAATCGAAATTCAAAATGAAATATATATTCTTCACATATCCAAAAAAATACATTTTACTGAAAATGGATTTATGTATAATGTTGTTCAACTAGGAGGCTCACCCATAGGTTGAAATTTCAGTTCCAAAAGGGTTTAGGAGGAGTGATCTCTTCTCACAATTTGTATCTGCCAAGTCAGCCACCTCAGAAGAAAGTCTGTGTGATACCAGGTAGTATTCTATATGAGCATATAAAAATACATGTGCTGAATAGGTGACAGAGAAAGGGGAGAGGAATTCACATATTTGTTAACGTTAAAAACACATGGAGAAATATTTCAATAAACATTGACTATATTTATAACTCCAACCCCATATAATGCAAAAGGGAAGTCCAAGTATACACCATGCCTTCTCTGAACTGTTTGTATTTCCATTCTGTTAGGGTTACTATTCTCCATCATATTAGGATTAGTAGTCAGATTCTAGTAGGTTATGGATTAGTGTCAGAGATTCAGTATTTCGAATAGAAAATAGGAAAATAAACCCATTGTGTTTGCAAATATGTGTGATACAAAAATCTTCCCACTCTCATTCAGAACAATGCCTTGACATTACCTTCTCCCCTAATAAGACACAATTAGAGGAGAAGAGTTAGAAAATCTGTGAATACATATCTGGAATGGAATATTCTCGGTGTTCACAAGCTTGGAGGTGGTAGAGAAGTTTCCAAAAGTAAGGGACAGGGTAAACACTCCACAAACATGGAGCTCTGCAGGCCTAAAGACATATTGAGAAACTGCCTCTGAGTTTGGGCACTTAAAATGTATGTTGTGGTCCGAAGCTTTAGCTTCCTCTATAGTGAGAGCATCAAAACTGGTCTGCATCTATGTGACCTGGGGGACATGGTATCTTATTTTCCAATGAACATGAGGCAGCAGTGCTGAATTCTCACTTTGTAGGTAAACTGTGGCAACTGGAGTCTAAGGGTCTCTCTGTGTGGACTGTGAAGCTAATTGATCATGCTCTACTTTTCTTAGTAGAGCACTGGGAGTTTGTTATTTGCTTCACAAATACAAGGAGTTCAACTTGGTCAGAGTGCTGGAGGGAGTTCTGTCACATGTGGTGCCTCAGGGTCTGCAGGAGAATGCACCAGTCAGGCTTCTATTTCACATAGTTTGCCCCCTTGACCATAGCATCCTGATTCTGAACATTGCCCTGAAACCTCTCCATATAACAAGATGCCTTTACATATAAGGGTCTGCTTGCTGCACCATGTCAGTTACAAGCCATTTGGAAGCCAATGGCAGATCTACATGGCCCCAACACAGATGTTTTATCACACACCTGCCCACCACTGTTCTAGGCCCACTACTCAGCAGGCTCCAACTTACTGGCATCTCTGTTCTACACCATTTTTAAGAAACGCAGTCAATCAAGGCACTGTCTGGTATACTCATGATCAGCAACTGGACATCAAAAAGTTCTCCAGTGCCACCTGGTCATGAAAATTTCAAAAATTCCATGGTATTTCTCTAGCCATTTTTCAAGGATGAAGTTGGAGGCACTATGATTTTCAATTCACTCAGGAACCATTAAATGTTGAGGAAGCTCATTTCAATGAAAGCTCTGGAGAACACTCACAGGCAAGGCTTCCCAAAGGGTCGCCAAAAGGTCACATGAAGCCAGGCCCATTGAGGTCTGCAATGTGAGATCATGTGTGTTTTGCCTCTCAACTATGGCTGCCAAGTCTTTCAGAATAAAATCATGTGATATTCTGGCTGAGATTCCTCGTGCCTTGTGGAAAGCCTTTCTGGGCACAGATCTCAGTTTCAAAGGGCGACTGTCATTCATGGCCTCCTAAAATCCCAACACAACTCATGGCAATAATTCTCTGAGGTCAGTTCCAGAACTCAGTCTCTAAGGGAAATCACACCAGAGTTCAAGACCAGGTGGAGCCAGTCATCTTTTTCAACCGCCACACAAACTTCCAAAATTAAAACCCAAACACTCCCACAAGGCCCTCATCTTCTTCCATATAGATACTCATTATTAACTCTGGCTGGAGGTTTCCATGAGGGATGCAGAACAAGATAGTGTCCAAAGTTAGCTCCCTTGCCCCTCATTTGCCTAAAGTCGGGGTGGCCTGAACACCTTCCTGTGAACCTGGAGTGATCAAATAGTGTGCCGTTAATACTGCTCTGCTTCTCCAATTTGAGGACGACTGACTGTGGGGTTTAGAATCTTTATGTGAATTGGAAGCATGAGAAAATGCAAGCACCTTTGGGCTTGCCTCTCCTTGGCTTTGAAGAATGCATTTGACCCAAAGAATCCCTCTTCTCACTTGATGGAGGTCAGGAACCTTACAGAGGAAGGCAAGAGACTTCATCCGCAATGACTGATCTTTTGATCATTTTGGTTTTGGATGAACACATGGGATCCATCAGGTGCTGAGAATCTAACCACAGCCTCACACAGGGCCAAGAGGATGTTTCAGACAAATCCATTTCCAAAGCAATTAAGCAAAGAGCTACAGGTGATGTCCATTCATTTCCATTTGAAAACTTTTTTCTTCAGGCTTCACAAAGAATTGGCCTGTGGTAAATACCTTCCTGATATTCAGGGCAACAGAACAATAGGTAAGCAAAAAGCCCAAATCAGGGTTTCTCCACTGAGACTTTCCTGGTCACACTAGCTACCCACTACATGGCCATATAACAGAGCTTTTAGGTGGTAAATATCTTGGACACAAAACCATGAAGCTATTCTGCAGAGTGTCCAGAATTCAGAAAGAAAACAGAAACTTATGAAGATATCAGGTGTTGCCCTTTGATAACAAAAGCCACAGTCCATTTATAAATTGGGCAAGATGAATGCTGGGAAGCTTTCTACTAGACAGGACACATCCTTTGATGCATTCTTATTTCTAAAGTCTACAACCACGGACACAGTGGGATACACAGACATAGAAGCACTCGCATTGCAAAACGACTAACTAGAAACAGCCCACGCCAATCCAAACGAACAGTCTTTCCTACCTATTCACAGAACATGAGACAAGACCATGAACATACACCCACACCCACAAAGGCACCACCTTTGCTCCAAGTAGTTCTGTGATTACCCAGAGTGTCCTCTGAATGGTGGGCCATACTATATTCCCCCCAAATGGCCTGTCCTGTCTCAAATCTGGTCTCCTTGGCCAATTCTGTGAAGTTGTCATTAGCCATGGGTGAGCCACTACCTGCTTTCTCAGGAAAGGCCCCTCTTCAGAGCTTTTCTGGCATTTGAACATCCTCACATCTGTAGGCACTAAGAAAGACTGACTCTGTCCTTGGTAAATTGAAGCAAGTGAGACCACTGAGCCTGGGACTGCGACTGACTCTGGGTGCCATTCTTCCTGGATCCCAAGTTCAGAGAGTTCCATCACAAAGGAAGTGAGGTGAGGTCACTTCCTTCAGAAACTGAATGAGGTCACTGCTTTGGCAACAACTTTGTCCAAATAGTTACTTCTAAGGGCCCATGAGATGGAGGCTGTTCCTACTTCCTGTAACACTTTCAAAAGTTAGAATGGTATATCAACCATAGGCACCTGGGAACACCTCTTCACACAGGCCTGGTTTGGTCTATCTTCTCTACATTAAGTTGATAGAGGCTGATACAGACACATCCCTTCATCCTCACCAGGTTGTTTGCCATGGAAGATGACTTTTGCTCTCTCGGGAACTTCACAGCTGCCTACATCTTCTCCAGGGATTATTTCTACATGGACCTTTGATGTTCTCAGCAGGTGGAAGATTCCCTACATTCCGGTATTTAAAGAGAAACTCTGTCCCTCCTCTTCTGTAAAGTTAGATTGAGGTAACAGTGTATATTTAGGGTTAATAACATGTTCGATTTGGGTTAGGAATCTCTCTGCCGGATGAATAATGGTATTGGGAACCTGTGATATTTACAAGAATATATAGGTGAAATATAAGTATGAAAACAGAAATGTAGGTAAGATATGAAGCCAGAAGGGCATTGGGCCCTTGAGTGGGATACTTAGGTTTGAATTATGTTCTGCACATGTGTCTCAGATGAATTGATATAAAATGGCATAGGACCTTTTACCTTGAATGATTGATTGTTGAAGAGAACATCGAGTTAAAAAGTGATAGTCAGTAGGATTAGTAAGATAGTCAGTAGGTTTATAAAGAAGAGTGAGTATAGGATTTGGACCAAAAGTTCTTTAGCAATAGAGTTTCGGGTAGAGAGTGAATGTAAATGTCACCATATGTGAAGTATGAGTCACAATGATGAACTAGGGAAAATATGTAGGAAAGCAGATATCAATAGAGATATTAGGAAATCAGGCAAAGTGTAAATGAGTGATAGAATTAGACATTTCCAACAGGCTTGAGGTTGAATATATAATCTTAGGAAGAAACAAATATGTAGTCATCAATAGGATTGACATTTGAGAGCATTAGGTAACCAGGACATGGTTGTTTTTGGTAATCCATGCTCACTTTCCATTTAGGCTTTGATACAATCATGAGTTTGACCTTTGCTTTTTGTGTCCAGAATATTACTGTGATAAAATGTATATATAGATAAGGTGACATCAGTATTTCTTCCACCATTTCTGGGAGCAATATTTTGAAGAGGTACAAATTAGTAATGGGGGGACAAATAGGTGTACACTGTGTTTATGAATATAGAGATAATGCATTAATAGACCATACAGTGAATAAATAACATAACTGGTTCCAACTTTAAATAATGGATTGAATTGAAATGTGAAAATATACAGGAAATTTTATATTGATATGCATACATTCATTCCAACCAGTTTTACATCTAATGGTAATATTAATGTTATAGTTTATCATGAAGAGTGTGTGAGTTTAGCTTCAAAATTAATTATGGAAATCGAAAATAATGTGTTTGGAAAGAAGTCTCATGAAAAGACCAGTCAAGTAACATGGAAGAATTCATGTGTTCTGAACCAGGAAGTGAAACAAATTCTTATTAATTTGCTAACTTGTGGATGAAATATATGTCCTATGATGTGCAAAAACTGAAGAAATACTAATGTACCAGTGTTGAATTAAAATAAAGGTCAAAATAGACATTAAGTCCCATAGGAATCTACTTGCATTGATGTTAAACTGGGTCTGTTACTGTACAAATATTAGGATTTGTAAGCACCATTGATTGAAGTTAGTTCTCATACTGGGAAACAAATATGTATTTCAGGTAGATGAATATTTCTGAGAATAATCTTGTGAAAAGTTGATTATAAATCCACATACATGAACATGAATGAATTGATGGAGTGTATATAAGAGACATATATTTCATATTTTATAAAATCTGGAGAGTGTGTGTGTGTGTGTGTGTATATATATATATATATATATATATATATATATATATATATATATATACAGAAAAACACAAAAATACATTAAAAAGTATCAATATATATGCCAAACGTAATTTATCAGTAATATATATCATCCACAGATGAAAATATATTTATTTTACTGAACATGGATTTATGTATAAATTGTTCTACTGGGAAGCTCACCCATAGTTTTAATTTTCAGTTCCACCCGCGTTTACGAGATTTCTTCTCACAACTTGTTTCTGCCCAGTCAGCCAACTCAAAAAAATGTACGTGTGAGACCATGTAGGATTCTATATTTGCATATAAAAATACATGTGCTGAGTAGGCTACATAGAAAGGAAGACAGGAATTTACATATGTGTTAACATTAAAAACACATGGAGGACTATTTCAATTAAAAATTGAGTAGATTTAGAATACCTACCCTCTATCATGCAAAAAGGAAGTCCAACAATACACCATGCCTGCTGTAAACTGCTTGTATTTTCATTCTGTTTGGGTATTTTTCTCCATCATATTAGGATTAGTAGTCAGAGTCTAGTAGGGTATGAGTTAGTGTCAAGAATTCAGTATTTCAAATGGAAAATTGTAAAATGAATCAATGTGTATGCAAATGTGTGCTACACAAAAATTCTCCCACTCTCATTCAGAACAATGCCTTGACATTACCTTCACCCCAAGTAAGACACATTTAGAGGAGAAGAGTTAGACAATCTTTGAATACATATCTGAAATGAAAAATGTTCAGGAGTTCACAACCTTGGAGTTGGTAGAGGAGTTTCCAAAAGTAAGGGACAGTGTAAAATCTCCACAAACATGGAGATTTACCAGCCTAAAGACTTCTGGAGAAACTGCCTCTAGGTTGGGCACTTGAAATATATGTTGTTGTCAGGAGCTTTAGCTTCCTTTCTAGTGAGACAATCAAAGCTTGGTCTGCACATCTGTGACCTGGAGGACATGGTTTATAATTCTCCAATGAACATGAAGCAGCAGTGTTGATTTCTCTCTTTGTAGGTAAACTTTGGCCACTGGGTCTAAGTGTCTCCCCATGTAGACTGCTAAGCCATTAGGTCATCCTCCACTTTTCAAAACGTTTCTTGATACTGCACTCGGAGTTTGGTATTTGCTTCATGAAATACAAGGAGTTCAACTGGGACAAAGGGCTGGAGGAAGTTCTTTCACGTGTGGTGGGTCAGGGTCTGCAGGAGAATGCACCAACAGGGCTTGTATACCACATAGGTTGCTCCCTTGACCATAGAAACCTGATTTTGAACATTGCACTGAAACCTCTCTATATAACCAGATGTCTTTACATACAGGATCTGCTGGCTGCACCATGTCAGTCTCAAGCCATTTGGAAGCCAATGGCAGATCCACATGACCCCACCACAGATGTTTTATCACACACTTGCTCACCACCGCTCTGGGCCCATTACTCAACAGGCTTCAAATGACTGGCATCTCTTTTCTACACCATTTTCATGAAAACCAGTCAATCAACACACTGTCTGGTACACTCATGATCAGCAACTGGACATCCAAATGTTCTCCAGTGCCACCTGGTCAAGGAAATTTCAAAAATTTCATGGTATTTATCTAGCCAATTTTCAAGGAAGAAGTTGGAGACACTGTGGGTTTCAATTCATTCAGAAATTATTTAATGGTGAGGAAGCTCATTTCAATGAAAGCTCTGGAGAACTCTCACAGGCAAGGCTTCCCAAAGAGTGGCCAAAAGGTCACATGAAGCCAGGCCCATTGAGGTCTACAATTGAGGTCCATGTGTGTTTTGACTATCAAATATGTCTGACAAGTTTTTCAGAATAAAATTGTGTGATATCCTCCTGAGATTCCCAGTGCTCTGTGGAAAGCAACACTGGGCCTAGATCTCAGTTTCCAAGGGTGACTCTCATGCGTGGCCTCCTAAATCCCAACACAATTCATGGCAATATTTCTCTGAGGTAAGTTCCAGAACTCAGTCTCTAAGGGGAATGACACCATAGTTCAAGCCCAGTTGGATCCAGTCATCTCTTCCAACCGCCACACGAATGACCACAATTAAAACCAAAACACTCCCACATGGCCCTCATCTTGTTAAATATAGACACTCATCATAAACTCTGGCTGGAGGTTTCCATGCGGGACGCATCCCAAGACAGTGTCCAAAATATTCTCCCTTGCCCCTCATTTGCCTAAAGTCAGGGTGGCCTGGACACCCTTCCTGTGAACCAGAAGTGATCAAATAGGCCTGCCGTTAATACTGCTCTGCTTCTCCAATTTGAGCCCTATTGACTCTCAGGTATAGATTTTTTTATGTGATTTGGAGTCACGAGAAAACACAAGCACCTCTGCAGGACTTTGAAAAACTCATTTGACCAAAAGGATCCCTGTCTCACTTGATAGAGGTCAAGTACCTAACAGAGGAAGGCAAGAGACTCATCCACAATTACTGAATTTTTGCCATTATGGTTTTGATTGCACACATGGTATCTATCTTTAGATCCATCATGTGCTGAAAATTTAAGCCAAATAAACCTCCCTTCCTACCTATTCTTAGAACATGAGACAAAACCACAAACTCACACCCACACCCACAAAGGCACCTCCTTAACTCAAGTAGGTCTGTGACTATCCAGAGTGTCCTCTGAATAGTGGGCCATACTATGTTCCCCTAAAATGGCCTGTACTGTCTCAGATCTGGTCTCCTTGGCCAACTCTGTGAAGTTGTCAACAGCCAGCGGTGAACCACTACCTGCTTTCTCAGTAAAGGCCCCTCTTCAGAGCTCTTCAGGCATTTGGCAATCCTCATATCAGTAGGTACCAAGGAAGACTGACTCTGTCCTTGGTAAATCCAAACAAGTGAGACCACTGGGATTGGGACTTGGACTGGCTCTCGGTGCCTGGCTTCCTGGATCCCAAATTCATAGATTTCCATCACCAGGAAAGTGAGGTGAGGTCACTTCCTTCAGGAACTGAATGAGGTCACTGCCTTGGCAACCACTTTGTCCTACCAGATTCATCCAAGGTTCCCATGAGATGGAGGCTGCCACTACTTCCTGTGACACTTTCACAAGTTAGAATGGTATATCAACCATAGGCACCTGGGAACAGCTCTCCACACAGGCATGGTTTGATCAATCTTCTCTACATTAAGAAAGGAGAGGCTGATTCAGACACATCCCTTAATACTGACCAGGTTGTTTGTCATGGAAGATGACTTTTGCTCTATTAGGTCCTTCATAGCTGCCTGCAACTTCTCCAGGGTATCATTTCTGCTTGTACCTTTGATGTTCTCAGCAGGTGGAAGAGCCCCTACATTACTGTATTGTAAGAAAAACTCTCTCCCGGCTCTTTTGTACAGTTAGTTTGAGGGTACAGTGTATGGTTAGAGTAATAACAGGTTTGATTTAGGTTAGAAATCATACTGAGGAATGAACAATGGTATTGGGAACTCGCGATATTTACGAGAATATATAGGTGAAATATAAGTATGAAAACAGAAATCTAGATAAGATTTGAATCCAAGAAGGGCATTGGGCTGTTGATTGGGATACTTAGCTTTGAATTATATTCTGCACAGATGTCTCAGATAAATTGATATACAATGGCATAGGACCTTGTACCTTGGATGATTGATTGTCAAAGAGAATTTCCAGTCAAAAAGGGATAGTCGGTAGGATTAGGAAGATAGTTGGTAGGTATAGAAAAAAGAGTGAGTATAGGATTTCGAACAAATTTCTGTAGCAATAGGGTTTCGGATAGAGAGTGAATGTAAATTTCAGCACATGTAAAGAGTCAGTCACAATGATGAACTCAGGAAAATATGTATGAAAGCAGATATCAATGGAGATATTAGGAAATCAGGAAAAGCATAAAGTGAGGGTTAGTATTAGTCATTTTCAACAGGGTTGAGGTTGAATATATAATCTTAGAAAGCAACAAATATGTAGTCACCAATAGGATTGATTTGTGAGCATTAAGCAACCTGGACATGGATGTTTTTAGAAATCCATGCTCACTTTCCATTTAGGATTTGGTGAAAGGTTAATAAGATAGGTACTTGTCACTTCCTGTTTTTCTGTATGCTTAACAAAACACTGTTGAAACCTTGAGGACTGTTTGCTAATTTTTTTCCCAGAATGTGCTGTCCCCGACTGCCAAACAGAGAATGTACACCCTCACCTGTTTACACGCAAACCGCCCACTCGCCCTGACCCATCAATAAGCTTCCCTCCCTGCCCTCTTCAAGGAAAGTATATAAGCTCTGCTTAAGCTGTTCTCATTGCTCTCTGCTCTATTCAAGTGAGCACTGAGCCCCAGATTGCTAGACTCCCAATAAACCCAGGGTAACTTTTGATGTGGAGGGGACCCCAGTAAACTTTGAAGTGGATACAGGGGCAGTATACTTAGTCCTTAAGGCCCCACTGGGCCCTCTATCACATAAAAGCTCTCTAGTTCAAAGTGCTAACACCAGTAAATATGGGAATTAGACAACTAAGAAAACCATGGACATGAGGAAAGGAAAAATCCATCACTCCTTCCTAATAATCCCAGAATGCCTGGCCCCATTGATGGGCAGAGTTCTGCTCACCAAGCTCCGGGCCAAAATGACTTTTAACCGTGAAGGCCCCAAAATGATATTTCTAAATCCTTTAGTATAAACTCCTATATTCACGGCTTTAAATATGTCAGTAGAAGATGAACAGCAACTCTTCACACCCCCCAAGACTGATCAAACAGGCAAGCTACCCCAGAAATGGATAACAGATTACCCAGATGCCTGGAAAAAAACTGCTGGGTTAGGACTAGCCATGAAACAACCTCCAAAAACAGTGGAGTTCAAAACCTCAGCCTCCCCAATCAATGTCAAAAAATATCCTCTGAGCAAAAAAGCTAAAGATGGGAAAAGGCCCCATATTCAGAAATATCTGGCCTTAGGGTCCTAAGGCCTTGTCAATCATCCTAAAACACTCCCCCACTACCAGTATAAAAAGCCAGGAGCCGGGGACTATCCCCCATTAAAGACATAAGAGAGACCTACAACAGAGTGAAGGACATTCACCCCAGTGTACCTAATCCGTACAATCTGCTTATCACTCTGAACCCTGAGAGGAAATGGTATACTGTTCTGGACTTAAAAGATGCTTTCTTTTGCTTGCCTCTGCATAAATATAGTCAGTTGCTGTTTGTTTGCTAGTGGGTAGACCCAGAAACTGGAACGTGTGGTCAACTAACTTGGACTAGACTCCCCAAAATGGTTGAAAAACTCCCCCACTCTCTTTGATGAAGCCCTCCAAAGAGATCTCAACAGCTTCAGAACTACGCACCCCGAAGTCACCCAGCTTCAATACGTGGATGACCTGCTACTGGCACCCAACACCAAGGATATCTGTGAATCTGGGACCCAAGCAGTATTATGTGAGCTTCCTCAACTCGGGTATAGAGCTTCTTCCTAAAAGGCCCAAATTTGCCAGCAAGAAGTAATCTTCCTGGGCTATTCCTTTAGGGGCAGTAAACGATGGCTCACTGAGCCCAGAAATCAAACGGTTGTGCAGAAACCACCCCCATCTAACAGCAGACAACACAGAGAGTTTCTTGGGACTGCTGGGTTTTGCAGGTTAAGGATTCCTGTGTTTGGGTCCTTAACTTCTCATTTACACCCGCTGTTAAAGGGAGATGCCCAATTCTAATGGACCCCTGAGATCCAGCAAGCTTTTGATAACATCTAAGGACACTGACACTGTACTCCTCAACTTCACTGAGCAAAGCCTGAAATTTCAGAAAGCCCTACACTACGTTAAAAATGTACATCAGTTTACTCACCTTGGTTCAAAGAAATTGCAGGCATTCCTGAAGGATCAAGAACAGAGTTTTCCACTAACCGACTCACAGTGAAAGGAAATAACTAAACAGGTAAAAAAAAGCCTGTCGGGTCTGTCAATAGGTTAATGCTTACACTTCCAAGCTTCCTGCAGGAAAGCACCTACGAGGAACCAGACCAGGACAATTCTGGGAAGTGGACTTTACTGAAATTAAGCAAGCATGGTATGGACTTAAATATCTCCTACTCTTTGTAGATATATTTCAAGATGGATTGAAGCCTCCCCCCCCCCAAAAAAAAAGGCGCAAATGGTGGTCAAGAAGATCCTGAAAGATATTTTTCCAACGTACGGCCTGCCTAAGGTAATAGGGTCTGATAATGGACCAGCGTTCATGTCCCAGGTAACTCAGGGGTTAGCCAGGACCCTGGGGATTAATTGGAAGTTACATTGTGCTTATAGACCCCAGAGTTCAGGACAGGTAAAAAAATTAAATAGAACCATTAAAGAGACCTAAACGAAATTAAGCTTAAAGAGTAGCATAAAAGATTGGACTATGCTCCTGCCTTATGCACTATTTCATGCAAGAAATACTCCCTCTGTTTCTTTGTGTAAACTCACCCCCTATGAAATTCTCTATGGGGCCCCATCTCCAGTAAGGGACCTAACCCTAACTCAAAGATCTAACGATCCCTTCCACACCACCTTGCTTGACAGACTTAAAGTTCTGGAAGGAACTCAGCAATACCTGTGGAAACAGCTGGCCACTGCCTACCAACCTGCTGAAGAGGGTACTCCACATCTATATCAAGTAAGAGACTTTGTCTACATAAGACAACATCAGGTGTCATCCCTGGAACCCGGCTGGACAGGACCATACCAGGTGCTACTTATAACACCTACAGTGCTAAAGTTAGACGGAATCACTTCCTGGTTCCTAATTCTCATCTCAAGCCTGTGCCCTGTCCAGAATCTGGCTGAAAAATGGAAAAGACTGGTAACATTTTCAAATTGTATATTCGCCATGTGAATAAGACTATAGACTCTACAATTGGTCACCAGTAGTCCTAACCCTCATCAACCCGTTCAGCAGCGATGGCTGATCACAAATCCTACTAGACAAGAAGTATGGTCTATCGCACATACAGCCCACTTAGGGACCTGGTGGCCATCTCTCCACCAAGAAATTTGTCAGCTGGCTATACGTCTTTCCTATTGGGAAATCCCTGATGAAGAGGATCCCCAAAAATTCCATTAAATACTTTCCATACAATAGATAATGGAAACAAACATTATGGATGTAGGGACACGCGAGCCAGATGCAGGTTGGCTAGCCTAGATTACTTTGTTTGCCTGGCGGACTACCAAAGCCAAAAACAGCCACGACTGTGTGGGGGAAAAGCCAACTTCTTCTGTAAATAATGGGGATGTGAGGATACAGGGGCTACCTGGTGGAAGCAAAACTCCTCATCAAATTCAGTACACAGCATTGGCCATATTACCAGTTAGATAACAAAAACCGATGGCCACCAGAGGGGTCTCTAGATCCTCAAATTTTGCGTGACCTTTTCAACTTCGACAAGTGCTCAAAAGTGTGGAAGGAAATTCCCCTACGTTTAGGCCTTTTCCCTCCTATGCTCAAATCCTGAACTATGCTTCTCCAATAGATACTCACCCGCAGCCTTCTGCCCCAGACTCTCTGCTGTCACTCCCACATCAGCAACCTGATTTCTCAGCTCCAGTTACTAGATCAAAAACCCAAATTTCCGTCGGTTCTCAGACCATTGCCCCTTGCTGAGCTTGCAGGTACTGAGGTACCCTTCCACCCTCTCACTCCTCTCTCCTCCTGTCAGTGCCCACACCGGGTCCCACCAGGTCCTCTTACCAGCTAACCCAAAGCTCAAACCAGCTAAGGAGTGCCCTCAGACGCCTATCAAATTTGTAATTAAAATGGCCTTTAAAGTTGCTTTGTCATCACTGAAAACAGGTTACTAAGAATTTAAAGTCCCTCACAGGCTTTTTGGGATACTCACTCCCGTCTTCCCCTCTGCTCTACCTGTTCTACTGCTCAAGTTTTGTTGCCAGGAAAATCCCAAACCCCTTTCCCATAATTCTTTTATATCTCTTTTTCCTCATCCTCAGATCCACGGAGCTGCTCTCATCCCCTGCCTTCCCTGTCTTCCCCTCTGTACCAGGCCCACAGAAAAGTCTTAAATGACCTTCTCCAGAAGTCTTCACCATGGCTGACTTTAAGCCTTTCAGCAACACAGTTCCTATAAAAGAGTTCAATGTAGATAAACTTCCTCTATTCGTGTTGCTCTGTTCTACTTGGCCACTGGCTGGAAAAATCAGCACTCCTAAGCTAGACACCCCCTTAGTAGTTTTTAACAAAATATATGAAGAAGGCCTCTGCCCTAGAGCTGGGGCTTCATAGAGATGGCTACATTTCTAAGATATAGAAGTTACCAACTGGGCTCCATGGTAACAGCTGGCAGGGAGGAAAAGAAAAAAAAAGAAAAAAGCTCTCCCCCTCCCAGGTGTCCTTAAGAAGTTAACTTTCCCAGAACAGAGGAAAAAAAAAACAGAAACAAAAACTGCTTTTTGTGAACTTCTGCAGACTGTGAACTTCTGAGCCCCTTCCCTTATATGCTGGGTACAAAATTCTGAAACAACCTAAACTTTGGGTTCAGGGATTAATTGATTACAACAGAAGCAATGCCCTCTAAATCCGGATGCAACCAAATAAGACTGTTTCCCTGTCTTCTGTGCTATCTTAGGTACCTTGCCTTGTCCATCTCTACAGCAGTACAATTCTATACACTTAAACATTGTTTATGTTTTCATAAAATGGTCAACAGATGTGATTAATTATGTAATGGTGCAGATGTTTTCCAGAGTGCTCTATCATGACGCAGGTACATTTAAATATCAAATAGGGGGGGCAAACAACCCGGTTCTGCCAGGAACCTGTATCCCTCACTTTAGTCATCCTATTATGAATAGGAGTTGCTGCAGGGGTGGGCACAGGAACCACTGCCCTGGTCCATGGGACACAACAAATGACCCAATTAGAAGCAGTAATAGACCAAAACTTAAAGATATTAAAAACCTCCTTCACAGCTTTACACGAATCTTTAACCTCTCTCTCTGAAGTTATTTTACAGAACAGTCGAGGGTTGGACCTCCTCTTCATGAGAGAAGGGGCCTTCGTCCTGCATTGAGGGAAGAATGTTGTTTTTATGCCGACCATACTGGAGTTGTAAAAGAATCTATGATTAAATTAAGAAGATGCCTTGAAGAGCATCAACAAGAGAGAGAGGCCCAAAAACGGTGGTTTTAGTCTTGGTTCACAAAGCCCCCTCATTAACTACGTTTTCATCAGCCCTGGCCGGTCCATTAATAATCCTCATATTATTGGTAATTGTAGGACCCTGTTTGATCAACCGTGTAGTTTCCTTTCTCCATGCTCAAATTGGACAAGTTAAACTTATGGTAATCAGAAAACAATATACCACACTAGTAAACATAAAATGTGACACCCCCGATGATCATTTTTATGATTAAATGTAACCAAAAGAAGAAGTGGGGAATGAAAGGTTAATAAAATAGGTACTTGTCACTTCCAGTTTTTCGGTATGCTTAACAAAACACTGTTGATGTCTTGAGAACTGTTTGCTAATCTAGTTCCCTGAAAGTGCTGTACCCAACTGCAAAACTGCAGAATGTACTTCCTCACCCATTTGGACGCAAACCGCCCACTCGCCCTGACCCATCAATAAACTTTCCTATCTGCCCTCTCCAAGGAAAGTATATAAGCTCTGCTTAAGCTGTTCTCAGGGCTCTGTGCTCTATTCAAGGAAGCTCTGACCCCAGCATGCTGGACCCCCATAAATCCTTGGCTGTTGCATGAGACAGTCTCTGGTAGTCTCTTCCTCCGACACTCGCCTGACCTTTACATTGGTAAAATAATAAGTGTCATCTTTGCTTTTTGTGTCCAGAATATTACTGTGATAAAATGTATAGGTAGATAAGGTGACGTGAGTATTTCTTCCACCATTTCTGGGAGCAATATTTTGAAGATGTATAAATTAGTATTGGGGGTACAAATAGGTATATCCTGTGACTCTGAATATAGAGATAATGCATGAATAGACCATAATGTGAATAAATAATATAATGGGTTCCAAATTTAAATAATGGATTCCATTGATATCTGAAAATATACAGGAAATCTTATATTGATATACATACATTCATTTCAACCACTAATACATCTAATGGTAATATTAGGATTATGGTTTATCATGAAGAGTGTGTGAGTTTTGCTTCAAAAGTGATCATGGAAATTAAAAATAATGTGTTTGGAAAGAAGTCTCATGAAAAGCCCAGTCAAGAAACCTAGAGGAATTTATGTGTTCTGAAGCAGGAAGTGATGAAAGTGAAACAACTGCCTATAAGTTTGCTAACTTGTGGATGGAATATATATCCTATCATGTGCATAAATTGAAGAAATAGTATTGTACCAGTGCTGAATAAAAATGACCTTCAAAATACACATCATGTCCCACTGGAATCTACTTGCATTGATGTTAAACTGGGTCAGTTACTGTAGAAATAATAGTATTTGTATGCAAAATAAACTGAAGTTAGTTTTAAGTACTGGAAACAAATATGTATTTCAGGTGGATGAATATTTCTGTGAAAAATCTTGTGAAAAGTTGATTATAAATCCATATACATGAACATGAATGAATTTAGAGAGTGTATATAAGACACATATATTTCTGGAGAGTATATATACATATATATATATATATATATATATATATATATATATATATATACACACACACACACACACACACACACACACACACAAAATACACACACACACACACAGAGACATTAAATTAGCAATATATATGCCAATCGAAATTTATCATGATATATATATCATCCACAGATGCAAAAATATTTCTTTAATTGAACATGGATTTATGTATAATGTTGTTCAACTAGGAAGCTCACCTATAGGTTGAATTTTCAGTTCCAACAGCGTTTAAGAGGAGTGATCACTTCTCACAAATTTTATTTGCCAAATCAGCCACCTCACAAAAATGTACATGTGATACCAGGTATGATTCTATATGTGCATTTAAAAGTACATGTGCTAAATAGGATACAGAGAAAGGGAGCCAGGAATTCACATATTTGTTAACCTTAAAAACACATGGAGAACTATTTAAATTAAATTTTGACTAGATTTATAACACCTACCATTAATCATGCAAAATACAAGTACAACTATACACTATGATTTCTCCTAACTGCTTGTATTCCTATTCTGTTTGTGTTATTTTTCTCCATCATATTAGGAGTAGTAGTCAGAGTCTAGTAGGGTATGGGTTCATGTCAGAGATTCAGTATTTTGAATGGAAAATTGTAAAATGAATGCAATGTGTATGTAAATATGTGCTACAAAAAAATGTTCACACTCTCATCCAGAACATTGCCTTGACATTGCCTTTGTTCCGAGTAAGACACAATTAGAGGAGAAAAGTTAGAAAATCTGTGAATATATATCAGGAATGAAAAATGCTCAGGAGTTCACAACCTCCGAGGTGTTAGAGGAGTTTTCAAAAGTAAGGGACAGGGTAAACATTTCTCAAACATGGAGCTCTGCTGGTGTAAAGACTTCTTGAGAAACTTCCTCTGAGGTTGGACACTTAAAAATATATGTTGTTGTTAGGAGCTTT
Organism: Callospermophilus lateralis; assembly: GCF_048772815.1. Taxonomy (NCBI): domain Eukaryota; kingdom Metazoa; phylum Chordata; class Mammalia; order Rodentia; family Sciuridae; genus Callospermophilus; species Callospermophilus lateralis. The sequence continues at coordinate 227,768 of NW_027512903.1, forward strand.
AGCTTCCTTTGTTGGGAGACCATCAAATCTGGGTGTGCAACAATGTGACCTGGAGGATATTGTTTCTAATTTTCCAATGAACATGAGGCAGCCATGCTGAATACTCTCTTTGTAGTTTAACTATGGTCACTGGGTTGTAAGTGTCTCCAAGTGTGGACTGTGAAGCCATTTGGTCATTCTCCAATTTTCGTGGTGTTTCTCACAGGTGCACTGGGAGTTTGGTATTTGCTTCATGAAATACAAGGAGCTAAACTGGGACACAGTGCTGGAGAGAGTTCTGTCCCGTGTGGAGGGTCACGGTCTGCATGAGAATGCACCAACCAGGATTCAATTCCACATAAGTTGCCCCCATTTCCATAGCAACCTGATTCTGAACATTGCCCTGAAACCTCTCTATGTAAAAAACACCTTTGCATAGAAGGGTCTGCTGGCTGTACCATGTCAGTCACAAGCCTTTGGGAAGCCAATGGCAGATCCATATGTCACCACCACACATGTTTTATCACACACCTTCACACCACTGCTCTAGGCCCACTAATGAGCAGGATCCAACTTACTGGCATCACTGTTCTACACAAATTTCATGAAACCCAGTAAATCAAGGCACTGTCTGGTACACTCATCATCAGCAACAGGACATCCAAAAGTTCTCCAGTGCCACCTGGTCATGGGAATTTCAAAAATTTCATGGTATTTATCAAGCCATTTGTCAAGGATGAAGTTGGAGGCTCTGGAGGTTTCAATTCATTCAGGAACCATTAAATGTTGAGGAAGCTCATTTCAATGAAAGCTCTAGAGAACACTCACAGGCAAGGCTTCCCAAAGAGTAGCCAAAAGGTCACATGAAGCCAGGCCCATTGAGGTCTACAATGTGAGGTCCATGCGTGTTTTGACTCAACTGTGGCTGCAAAGTCTTTCAGAATAAAATCATGTGATATCCTGGCTGAGATTCCCAGTGCTCTGTGGAAAGCCACTCTGGGCCTAGATCTCAGGTTCCAAGGGCAACTCTCATGCATGGCCTAGTAAAATTCAAACACAATTGATGACAATGCTTCTCTGAGGTCAGTTCCAGAACTCAGACTCTAAGGGGAATCACACCAGAGTTAAAGCCCAGGTAAACCCAGGCATCTCTTCCAACTGCCACACAACTTACCACAATTCAAAACAAAATTCTCCCACATGGCCCTTATCTTCTTCCATGTAGACCCTCATCATAACCTCTGGATGGAATTTTCCATGAGGGGCACAGACCAAGACAATGTCCAAAATAACCTACCTTTCCCCCGATTTGCCTAAAATCAGTGTGACCTGGAAACCCTGACTGTGAACGAGGAGTGATCAAATAGGTCTGCCATTAATACTGCTTGGCTTCTCCAATTTGAGGCCTACTGACTGTGGGGTTTAGATTCTTTATGTGAATTGGAGTAATGAGAACACCCAAGCACGTATGGGCTAGCCTCTGCAGGGCTTTGAATAACTCACTTGACCCAAAGGATCCCTATTCTCACTTGATAGATGTCAGGAACCTTTGAAAGGAAGGCGAGAGTCTTCATCCACAATGACAGCTCTTTTGGCTATTTTGGTTCTGTATGCATCCATGGGATCTTTCTTTAGATCCATCAGGTGCTGAGAATCTAAGCCACAGCCTCACACAGGGCCAAGAGGCTGATTCAGACACATCCCTTTCCAAAGCAATTAAGCAAAGAGCCCTAGGTGATGCCCATTCATTTCCATTTGAAAACTATTTTCTTCAGGCTTCACAAATTGGTGGCCTGAGGCAAAGAACTTCGAGACATTCATAGCAACAGAATAATAAGTAAGCAAAAGGCCCAAAGCAGGGTTTCTCCACTGAGATTTAGTGGTCACACATATATCTGATTTTTCTGAGATGCTCACAATTCACTTGAGCTATCCAGTACATGGCCATGTCACAGAGCTTGGAGGTGATACATACCTTAGAGACAAAACCATGAGACTATTCTGGAGAGGGGCCAGAATTCTGGAAGAAAACTGTAACTTAGGAAGATTGCAGGTGTTACCCATTGATAAGGCAATCTGAACTCCATTCATAAATTGGGCAGGATGAATTCTGGGAAGCTTTCTACTAGACAGGACACATCCATTGATGCATTCTTTTTTTCTAATGAGTACAACCACGGACACAGTGAGGTAAACAGACATAGAAACACTCACCTTGTCAAATGACTTACAATAAACAGTTCATTCCACAGCACATAAAGCGCCTTTCCTACCTATTCTCAGAAAATGAGACAAAACCACAAACCAACACCCACAAAGGCAGCTCCTTCCCCCAAGAAAGTCTGTTACTATCCGGAGTGTCCTCTGACTGGTGGGCCATATTATTTTCCCCCTAAATGGCCTGAAATGTCTCAGATCTGGTCTCCTTGGCCAACTCTGTGAAGGTGTCAGGACCCAGAGGTGAGCCACTACCTGCTTTCTCAGGAAAGGCCCCTCTTCAGAGCTTTACTGGCATTTTGCAATCCTCACATCAATACGTACCAAGAAAGACTTACTCTGTCCTTGGTAAATCCAAACAAGTGAGACCACTGGGACTGGGACTGGGACTGACTCTGGGTGCCTGGCTTCATGAATCTCAAGTTCTGAGATTTCCTTCTCTAAGGAAGTGATGTGAGGTCACTTCCTTCAGGAACTGAATGAGGTCACTGCCTTGGCAACCACTTTGTCCAACCAGTGGCTTCCAAGTCTCACATGAAAAGGAGGCTGTCCCTAATTCCTGTGACACTTTCACAAGTTAGAATCTTATATCAACCATAGGCACCCGGGAACAGCTACCCACAAAGGCCTGGTTTGGTCCATCTTCTCTACATTAAGAATAGAGAGGCTGATTCAGACAGAAACCTTCATCCTGACCAGGTTGTTTGCCATTGAACATGATTTTGCTCTCTCAGGTCCTTCATAGCTGCGTATATATTCTCCAGTGATCATTTCAGCATGGAACTTTGAGGGTCTCAGTAGGTGGAAGACCCCCTACATTTCTTTACTGTAAGACCAACTCTGTCCCTTCCCTCTGTAAATTTAGATTGAGGGAACAGTGTATGGTTAGGGTTAACAACATGTTTTATTTGTGTTAGGAATCATTCTGCTGGATGAATAATGGTATTGGGAACCTGAAATATTTATAAGAATATGTATTTGAAATATAAGTATGAAAAGAGAAATCTAGGTAAGATTTGAAGCCAGGAAGGGCATTGGGCCCTTGATTATGATATTTAGCTTTGAATTACATTCTGCAATGTGGTCGCAGGTAAATCTACATACAATGGAATAAAACCTAGTACCTCAGATGCCTGAATGTCGAAGAGAACATCCAGTCAAAAAGGGATAGTCAGTAGGATTAGGAAAATAGTAGGTTTAGGTTGAAGAGTGAGTCTTTGAGTTGGAAATATAGTTCTTTAGCAATAGGGTTTCGTTTAGAGAGTGAATGAAAATATCAGCACATATGAAGAGTCAGTCACAATGATGAACTGGGGAAAATATGTAGGAAAGCAGATATAAAATAGAGACATTAGGAAATCAGGCAAAGTATAAAGTGAGTAACAGGATTAGACATTTTCAACAGGGTTGAGGTTGAATATATGATATTAGAAGAAACAAATATGTAGTCACCAATAGGATTGAAATTTGAGAGCATTAGGCGACCTGGACATGGATGGTTTTAGTAATATATATTCACGTTCAATTTAGGTTTTGGTACAATCATAAGTGTTACCTTTACATTTGTGTCCAGAATATTACTGTGATAAAAATGTATATGTAGATCAGATGATATGAGTATTTCTTTCACCATTATGGGGAGCAATATTTTTACAACCTATAAATTAGTATTGGGAAAAAAAATAGGTGTACCCTGTTTTGATGAATATAGAGATGATGAGTGAATAGACCAAACTGTGAATAAATAATATAACTGGACCCAACATTAGAAATTGGAATTGGAATAAATTGATATCTGAAAATATACAGGAAATCTTATATTGATATTGGCATACATACATTCATTACAACCAGTTGTACATCTAATGGTAATATTAGTGTTACGGTTGATCATGAAGAGTGTGTGAGTTTTGCTTCAAAATTGATTATGCAAATCGAAAATAATGTGTTTGCAAAGAAGTCTCATGAAAGACCAGTCAAGAAACATGGAGGAATACATGTGTTCTGAAGCAGGAAGTGATTGAAAGTGAATCAAAAGTTTTAAATTTTGAAATTTTGGATGAAACATTTATCCTATGATGTGCATAAACTGAAGAAATAGTACTGTACCAGTGTTGAATAAAAATGAATGTCAAAATACACATCATGTCCCATAGGAATCTACTTGCATTGATATTAACCTGGGTAAGTTACTGCAGAAATATTAGGATTTGTATGCACCTTTCATTGAAGTTAGTTTTCAGTACTAGTAAACAAATATGTGTTTCAGGGGGATGAATATTTCTGAGAATAATCTTGTAAAAATTTGATTATAAATCCACATACATGAATATGAATGTATTTAGGGAGTGTATAATAAGACACATATATTTTATATTTTAAAAAATCTGGAGATTGTATATATATATATATATATATATATATATATATATATATATATATATATATACACACACAAACACAAAACACACACAGACATTAAAGAGTAGCAGTATATATGCCAATCTAAATTCATGGTGAAATATATATCGTCCACTGATCCAAAAATATTAATTTTACTGAACATGGATTTATGAATAATGTTGTTCAACTAGGAGATCACCCATAGGTTGAATTTTAAGATCCAACAGCATTTACGAGGAGTTATCTCTTCTCATAATTTTTATCTGCCACGTCAGCCTCCAAACAAGTATGTACATGTGATACCAGCTAGGATTCTATATGTGCATATAAAAATACATTTGCTGAATAGGCTACAGAGAAAGGGAGATAGAAATTCACATATTTGTTAACTTTAAAAACACATGGAGAACTATTTCAATTAAAAATTATCTAGATTTATAACACCTACCCTACATAATGCAAAAGGCAAGTCCAACTATACACCATGCCTTCTCTGTACTGCTTGTATTTCTATTCTGTTTGGGTTATTTTTCTCCATCATATTAGGATTAGTAGTCAGAGTCTAGTAGGGTATGGGTTCGTGTCAGGGATTCAGTATTTTTAATGGGAAATTGGAAAATGAATCCAATGTGTATGCAAATATGTGCTACACAAAAATCTTCCCACTCTCATCCACAACAATGCCTTGACATTACCTTCACCCCAGGTAAGACACAATTAGAGGAGAAGAGTTAGAAAATCTGTGAATACTTATCTGGAATGGAATATGCTCAGGAGTTCACAACCTTGGAGGTGGTAGAGCAGTTTCCAAAAGTAAGGGACATGGTAAACACTCCACAAACATTGAGCTCTGCTGGCCTAAAGACTTCTTGAGAAACTGCCTCTGAAGCTGGGCACTTGAAATATATGTTGTATTAAGGAGTTTTAGCTTCTTTTGTAGTGAGACCATCAATGCTGGGTCTGCATCTATATGACCTGGAGAACATGGATTCTTATTTTCAAATGAACCTGAGGCAGCAGTGCTGAATTCTCTCTTTGTAAGTAAAGTGTGGCCACTGGAGGCTAAGTTTCACCCCGTGTGGACTGTGAAGCCATTTGGTCCTCCTCAAATTTTTGTGGTGGTTCTTGCTGCTGCACTGGGGCTTTTGGTTCTTGCTGCTGCACTGGGCTTTTTGAACAACAAGTTCAACTGGGACACAGTGCTAGAGGGAGTTCTGTCACGTGTGGTGGGTTAGGGTCTGCAGGAGAATGAAACAACCAGGCTTCTTTCTCACATAGCTTGCACCCTTGACCATATCAACCTGATTCTGATCATTACCTTGAAATCTCTCCAAATAAAAAGATGCCTTTACAAATAAGGGTCTGCTGGCTGCACCATGTCAGTCACAAGCCATTTGGAAGCAAATGGGCTAATCATATGGACCCACCACAGATGTTCTATCACACACGTGGCTACCACTGCTCTAGGCCCACTACTCAGCAGGCTCCAACTTACTACCATCTCTGTTCTACATTATTTTTATAAATTCCAGTCAATCAAGGCACTCTCTGGTACACTCATGATCAGCAGCAGGACATCCAAAGATACTCCAGTGCCACCTGGTCATGGGAATTTCAAAAATTTCAAAGTAGTTATCTAGCCATTTTTCAAGGATGTAGTTGGGAGGCACTGTGGCTTTCAAGAACCATTAAATGTTGAGGAAGCTCATTTCAGTGAAACTCTGGAGAACTTTCATAGGCAACGCTTCCCATAGAGTGGCCAAAAGGTTACATGAAGCCAGGCCTATTGAGGTCTACAATGTGAGTTCCATGTGTGTTTTGACTCTCAAGTATGGCTGCCAAGTCTTTAAGAATAAAATCATGGGATAATTTGGCTGAGATTCCCAGTGCTCTCTGGAAAGCCACCCTGGACCTTGATCTAAGTTTATAAGGGCGACTCTCATGCATGGCTTCCTAAAATCCCAACTCGATTCATGGCAATACTTCTCTGAGGTCACTTCCAGAACTCAGTCTCTAAGGGGATTCACACCAGAGTTCAAACCCAGGTGGACCCAGTCATCTCTTCCAACTGCCACACAAATGACCACAATTAAAACCAAAATAGTCCCACATGGCTCTCATCTTCTTCCATATAGACACTCATCATAACCTCTAGCTGGAGGTTTCTATGAGGAGCGCAGGACAAGACAGTGTCCAAAATACGCACTCTTGCTCATCATTTCCATAAAGTCAGAGTGGCCTGGACACCCCTTCTGTGAACCAGAAGTGATCAAAAAGGCGTACCATTAATACTGCTCAGCTTCTCCAATTTGAGGCCTACTGACTGTGGGGTTTAGATTCTTTATGTGCATTGGGGTCATGAGAAAACCCAAGCACCTATTGGCTAGCCTCCGCAGGGCTTTGAAGAAGTCATTTGACCCAAAGGATTCCTATTCTCACTTGATAGAGGTCAGGAACCTTACAGAGGAAGGCAAGAGATTTTATCCACAATGACTGCTCTTTTGGCCATTTTGGTTTTGGATGCACACATGGCATCTTTCTTTAGATCCATCAGGTGCTGAGAATGCAAGCCACAGCCTCACACACAGCCAACAGACTGGCTCAGACACATCCCTTTCAAAAGCAATTACTCAAAGAGAGACAGGTGATGCTCATTCATTTCCATTAGAAAACTGTTTTATTCAGGTTTCACAAAGTGGTGCCTTAGGCAAAGACCTTCCTGACATTCAGTGCTACAGAACAATAGGTAAGCAAAGGCCCAAAGCAGGGATTCTCCACTGAGACTTTCATGATCACACAGATATCTGAGTTTCCTGAGATTCTCGCCATTCCCTTCAGCTATCCAGTACACGGCCATGTCACAGAGCTTTGAGGTGCTACATATCTTGGTCACAAAACCATGAGTCTATTCTGGAGAGTGGCCAGAATTCAAGAAGAAAACAGAAACTTAGGAAGACAGCAGGTCTTGCCCATCAGTAAGGCAAGCCTCCGTCCTTTCATAAATTGGGCAGGATGAATGTGGGGAAGCTTTCTCCTAGACAGGACACATCCATTGATGCATTTTCTTTTGTAATGTCTACAACCATGGACACAGTTGGATACACAGACATAGAAACACTTGCTTTGTCAAATGACTTACTAGAAACAGTCCATTCTAAACCAAAGAAACCGCCTTTCCTACCTATTCTCAGAGCATGAGACAAAACCACATACACACACTCATTCCCACAAAGGCACCTTTTTCCCCCAAGAGGGTCTGTGACTATCAAGAGTGTCCTCTGCCTTGTGGGCCATACTATGTTCCCCCGAAATGGCTTCTCTATTCTCTAATCTGGACTCCTTGGCCCACTCTGTGAAGTTGTCAGGAGCCAGCGGTGAGCCAATACCTGCTTTCTCAGGAAAGACCCCAATTAAGATCTTTCCTGGCATTTGGCCATCCTCACAACTGTAGATACCAAGAAAGATTGACTCTCTCCTTGGTAAATCCAAAAAGTGAGACTTCTGTGACTGTTATTGGGCCTGACTCTGGCTGCCTGTTTTCAGGGATCCCAAGTTCAGAGAGTTCCATCACCTAGAAAGTGAGGTAGGTCACTTCCTTCATGAAGTGAATGAGCTCACAGCCTTGGCAACCACTTTGTCCTAACAGTTTCTTCCAAGGGTCCCATGAGATGGAGGCTGCCCCTACTTCCTGTGACACTTTCACAAGTTAGAATGGTATATCAACCATTGGTACCGGGGAAAAGATCTCCACACAGGCCTGGTTTGGTCCATTTGCTCTATATTAAAAAGAGAGAGGCTTATTCAGACACATCCCTTCATAGTGACCAGGTTGTTTGCCATGGAAGCTAACTTTTGCTCTCTCAGGTCCTTCATAGCAGTCTACATCTTCTTCGGGGATCATTTCTGCATGGATCTTTGATATTCTCAGCAGGTGGAAGATCCCCAACATTCCTCCTTTGTAAGACCAACTCTGTCCCTGCACTGCTCTAAAGTTAGATTGAGGGAACAGTGTATGGTTAGGGTTAATAATATGTTCAATTTTGGTTAGCAATCATTCTGCTGGATGAATAATGGTATTGGAAACCTGTGATATTTACAAGAATATATAGGTAAAATATAACAGAAATCTAGGGAAGATTTGAAGCCAAGTAGGGCATTGGGCCCTTGAGTGGGATACTTAGCTTTGAATTATATTCTGCACAGATGTCTCAGATAAGTCAATATACAATGAAATTGGATCTTGTACCTCGGATGATTGAATAACAAACAGAACATCTAGTCATAAAGGAATAGTCCGTAGGATTACCAAGGTAGTCAGCAGGTTTATAAAGAAGAGTGAGTATAGGATTTGGACCAAAAGTTCTTTACAAATAGGGTTTCGGGTAGAGAGTGAATGTAAATGTCAGCACATGTGAAGAGTCAGTCACAATGGTGAACAGGGGAAAATATGTAGGAAAGCAGACATAAATAGAGACATTAGGAAATCAGCAAAAGTATAAAGTGTGTAATTGGTTTAGACATTTTCAACAGGGTTGAGTTTGAATATATAATCTTAGGAAGAAACAAATATGTTGTCACAAATAGGATTGAATTCGAGAGCATTAGGTAACCAGGACTTGGATGTTTTTTTGTAATCCATGTTCACTTTCCATTTAGGCTTTTTTAAAATCATAAGTGTGACCATTGCATTTTGTGTCCAGAATATTATTGTGATAAAATGTATGTGTAGATCAGGTGACATGAATATTTCTTCCACCGTTTCTGGAGCAATGTTTTGTAGACGTATAATTTAGTATTTGGGGTACAAATAGGTGTACCCTGTGTCTATGAATATGCAGATTATGCATGAATAGACCATACTGTGTATAAATAATATAACTGGTTCCACTTTAAATAATGGATTGAATTGATATCTGAAAATATAAAAGAAATCTCATATTGATATGCAATCATTCATTCCAACCACTTATACATCTAATGGTAATATTAGGGTTATATTTTATCCTGAAAAGTGTGTGAGTTTTGCTTCAAACGTGATTATGGAAATCAAAAATAATGTGTTTGGAAAGAAGTATCATGAAAAGAATAGTCAAGAAACCTGGAGGAATTCATGTGTTCTGAAGCAGGAAGTGATTGAACGTGAAACACATGCATATAAATTTGCGAACTTTTGAATGAAATATATACAGTATGATGTGCATAAGCTGCAGAAATAGTAATGTAGCAGTGTTGAATAAAAATGAACATCAAAATACACATCATGTCCCCTAGGAATCTACTTGCATTGATATTAATCTGGGTCAGTTACTGTAGAAATATTAGGATTTTTATGCACCATTTACTGAAGTTAGTTTTCAGTACTAGGAAACAAATATGTATTTCAGGTGGATGAATATTTCTGAGAATAATCTTGTGGAAACTTGATTTTAAATCCATATAAATCGCAAAACATTATAAACAAAAAACACACACAGACATTAAAATGTAGCATAGTATATGCCAATTGAAATTCACCTTGAAATATATATCATCCACTGATCCAAAACTATTTGTTTAATGAACTTGGATTCATGAATAATGTTGTTCAACTAAGAAGCTCCCCCATAGTTTGAATTTTCTGTTCCAACAGTGTTTAGGAGGAGTGATCTCCTAAATGTGTATGCAAATATGTGCTACACAAAAATATTTCCACTCTCATCCAGAACAATGACTTGATATTACCTTCGCCCCAAGAAAGACACAATTGGAATAGAAGAGTTAGAAATTCTGTGAATACATATCTGGAATTAAAATGCTCGGGAGTTCACAACATTGGAGTTTGCAGAGGAGTTTCCAAAAGTAAGGGAGAGGCTTGATAGACCCAACCTGATTTTTTATTAAAATTGGGAACCATCTTGCCACAAAGCCGTGAAAAGATAATTTTGGCTTTACTCTAAATTACTGCAAATTCTGAACCTGCTTGGAACGCCTGCCCGTGCCTTGAACTCATCCACACCTGGCTCTCTGACCAGATAACAGTACTTTCTGAAACTTTAGTGACACCTCATAAATATTGGCCTTCCCTGGCCAGACAACAACCCTCTCTGAGGCTCTAATGGTCCTCATTATTTCTGATATTGGGGCCAGCAAAAAAAAAAAATGTAAACTACCATTAGTGTGATGCTTTCAAAGTTTTGTTATCTGTAACCACCCGTTTGTGTAACTTTCTGGGCTATATAGCTGGGCTGTAGGAAAGGTGGGGTTGCTGTCTTGTTCCTGCCATTTTGGGAAGGAGAGGCAGCCCAGCCTGTTGAAATAATAAGCTTGCCTTAATTTGATTTTAATTGGAGTCAGTGGTCTTTTCTTGCATCCTAGTCCAAAATTTTGGAGTTCCCCAGTGAGATGACCCTGCCCGAGCAGATCACAAAACCAGACTGCTGAAAATTCTAAAGCTGGCCTTCCCTCCAGGGCACTGGGCTGGAGAACCACTCTAGGGGGTGCACAACTTGAGATGTTCCAAGGCCTTGGAGTGAGCCGTCAGTCTGGGGAGCACTGCAGTGAACCACCACACTAAAACTATCATCAAGCCCCTGGTGGAGGAGGCCTCCATAGGTAAGTGGCGCCTTTATAACATCTGATATCTGGTTAAGGGAGATCTCTTCTGATGACAGAGAGGTGGCCTGGGGAGGCTCACATACACTCCTGTCCAGGACAGTAATGAGAATCATGCTGTCCTCTGTTCTGTTCTGTAGGGAATTCCTCTGGAAGGGTAGAGAGGTGCCGATGGGCACACACACGCTCCTACCCTGGAGCTTTAGCAAGATGTTGCATTGCTCCTCTGTTTTTCTGTTTCGGCACCAGGATTCTGTTTTTCTGTGTTTTGTTCTGTGGTCTATATGTTTTTTGTTCTTTGTTTTTGTGCGTTTTTTTGTTTGATTTCTGTGGTAAAATTTTAAGGATATTGGACGTGAAAAAGGGTAACAAATCAAGTATGCCTGACACCCTTTCGACTGTGTTTTAAGGAACTGTGATGAACTTTACCCACCTTTGTTAAGCAGGAAGAAAGAAGCCCCTAGCTGGCTGCCTGGAGCACACCCACTGCACAGGGCAATGCCTGCTGGGGAACGAAGAACTGAGTATATCCCAGGTTAACAAGTGAAACTCTTTAAAATCCCTTGTCCCTCCAGATCATGAGAGTCACAACCTTTTGGCAGAGTCCCCTTGTTTTTCCTTTGTTAGCAAAGCAATAAACCTCCATTTTCTTTTTCTCAAAACCCTGTCCTCATTATTAAATTAGCATTAATTTGCTTCAGGGTCAGAAACCGAACTTTAAGTTACAAATTTTGATACCCGGCCCCGTCCCAGAACTTTTTGAGAGCTGACGACTGAAATGTTAGGAGATGGAGCATGCTTGGAGTGGACCCGAAACAGAAGAGCTAATCCTGTAAGTAAAAGGAGGGACTCAGGGACCCCAGCAACTGCCAAAGCCCTGTTGCTTCAGGGAATTCCCTCCTTCCTTCCCTGCACTGTAAGCATTATGACACCTCTGTCTTCTTTTAAAAGAGAAAAATAAAAAGGGGACACTAAATGCAGTAAAGTCACCATGGAGACCCTTGATTTTACATTTCAGGTAGCTTCTCTGTGAAAACATCTGGTCCCCTTGTGGGGACATCTGTGGTGCCACTGGTGCAGGAGATTTTTCTCTTATCTGCTCTGTTTTAAAGGCTTCTGTCTGTCAGCCATATTCTGGAGTTCCTTTCTGTCTGTCTTGTGCCTTTGTTTTTGGCCCTTTAAGACATGTGCAATAATGTGTTTATATTATAAATTGTTTCTTGAGAATGATCTTAGCTGAATGTGTGTCTAAATGATGATGTTTTATTGTAAAAATCTGGTATCTGAATGCGTTTTTTGAAGCATTGCACAATATTGCAGTTAAAAGTCGGGTTTAGGTAATTGTTTAGTTTTTGATTTCAGATAATTCATGCCAGAGAACTTAAATACTTAGGATGGAAAACTAAAGAACTCTACTTCCAAGTTGGCAAGTAACTTCCCAATCATGCAGTATTTTTTTCTCCAATTTTGAATTGGGTAGCCTGGGAAAATGTCACTGTGTTTACCAGTGCATTAATTTGGACAAGGATAGTAAATCATAGTATGATATCTGTTGACAAAACAAGATGTAAAGATATAAAATTTTGTGAATTGTATCTTAAACTTGTAGCATAATTTTCAACATCCTAACCAGAAAATTATGGTTAACATGCCTTAGGCCTGAGGTGTCTGCTCAGAATAGCAGTTTTTTTCCTGCTCCTTCCAGACCTCAGCCAGGACTTCTGTTGAAATGCAAATGAAAGTCTCCAGTAAGCTCAGTAGGAGACTGATCTGAGGCCTAAGGGAAAAAAATGGTAAATTGTATGGTATTTACTAATTACCGGCCAGTTATTTTTTCTAGGACTCATAATTTTTTTTTAGATTCTTTTTTTTTTTTGAGTTTATGATTTTGATCCTACAGACCTAGGTTAATGTTTTTCTGATCAGTTTTATCTTTGACCAACTGTGGAGTTTTAAAAACATTGCAATGGTGATTTCACCTGTGAAAAGCTACAAGGCCTTCACTATTATTAGGTGTGCACACTTTTGTTATGTGTTGTATGTCTATATATATATATATATATATATATATATATATATATATATACACATATGTCCGTATATCATTCAAATGATACACAAATTAACATATATAAGGAGCACTCATATAAAAAAGCGCTCATAAAAACAAATTTTAAAAAGTGGACCACAGATCTTTAATTCACGTGGTTTAAATGTTTCAATTTAGATTGGATAAACAGATAAATATAAATGTCTTCAAATTTATGCCTATAAGTTTTTCTAGGTGTTCAAAAATCTAATAAAATATTATTGTATACCAAAGGTCTATATGACTTTGTTCTAGGACTTTTCCTTCAACCAAAAAATGGTTTACACTGTTCAATACATTTGTCTAATATTTTGATTAAAAAGTAAAGTAAATTTGATTTGGATTTACTCATTCATGAGTGTTTTTGTTTGATATCTGATTGATATACTAAGGTCTATCAATTTTTAGTACAAAATCTGTATAAAATGTTTACAATCTTATACAGACTTTCTACTAAAGTCTGTGTAAGATTGTAAAAATTAGTCATGTGTTAAAGAGACAAAAATTTCTTAAAACATAAGATTACTCATAACATTGTGTTTATTAAGTTTTATTTTTTCCAGAGCAAGCAACCATAAAAATTAAACAACTGTTTAAAACAGAACTGTTATTTTAGAGCACTGTACTGCCATTTCTTTAAAAGATAAACTTGGTTAATGTAGAAACATCAATGTAACTGTGATGCTATTAATGTGCTCATATCTTCCAGTTATACAACTCGATAAGGTAGAAACTTTAAAAGAGCATTATATCAAGCTGGTGTTCTGAAGTTGTATGATAAATAAAATATATATTGGGGATTTATTTACCTGTTATCAATAAGATATGTAAAGTTTTATGTTACACTTTACATTGTGCAACAATTTAAATGTATTTTTAAATTAATGAGAGCCTAATCTATTTGAATGTTAAAAACATTCAGCCATTCTTTAATTCATGTTTCAAAAGTGATATTATATGGTGTTAGCTAATGTTCATGTGACCTCAAACAATTTATGTAAACTTTGTAAAAGGATATTAAAAAACGAAGATCAGCTTTAGAACTAAAACACTTAAGATTTATAAAGAGCCCTGTCTTACCTGAGATAAGGCTCTGTGTCCCATCTTACTACATGTGAGAATGACTACGAAAGCAGTAGGTCAGATTTTATTTCATTTAAAGTTATGTTCAAAAGTTTTGTTTTTTTTCTTTTTTTTTTCTCTCAAGTTTACTAGGATCTCAAACAGGGAATATAAAGTATAACTCACCCAAAAAATTCAGGGTAGCATTACATTAACTAAGTATTTTTACTCTTGTTAAAAAATTTTGTTTTTTAATTTGCTTATAAGTGATCTAAAGATTCCCTGTTGGTGTTTTAACTATGGCTGGAATCTTTCAGAATAAAATCTTGTGATATCCTGGCTTAGATTCCCAGTGCTCTGTGTAAAGTCACCCTGGGCCAAGATCTCAGATTCCAATGGTGAATCTCATGTGTGGCCTCCTGAAATCCCAACACAATTTATGGCAATACTTCTCTGAGGTCAGTTACACAACTCAGTCTCTAAGGGGAATCACAACAGAGTTCAAGCCCAGGTGGACCCAGGCATCTCTTCAAATTGCCACACAAATGATGACAATTAAAACCAAAACACTCTCACATGGCCCTCTTCATCTTTTTATATAGACACTAATCATAACCTCTAGCTGGAGGTTTTCATGAGGGGCACAGCCCAAGACAGTGTCAAAAATAATCTCCCTTGTCCCTCATTTGCCTAAAGTCAACTTAGTGTGAACCAGAAGTGATCAAATAGGCCTGCCGTTAATACTACTCCACTTCTCAAATTTGAGGCCTACTGACTGTGGGGTATAGATTTTTAGTGTGAATTGGAGTTATAAGAAAACCCAAGCACCTATTGTCTCCCCTCTGCAGCCCTTTGAAGAACTTATTTGACACAAATGATCCCTATTCTCACTTGATGGAGGTCAGGAATCTTACAGAGGAAGGTGAGAGGCTTCATCCACAATGACTGATCTTTTTTCCATTTAGGTTTTGGATGCCCACATGGGATCTTTCTTTAGATTCATCAGGTGCTGAAAATCTAAACCACAGGCTCACACAGGGCCAAGAGGCTGATTCAGACACATCCATCTCCAAAGCAATGAAGCAAAGAGCCACAGGTGATGCCCATTCATTTCCATTTGAAAACTGTTTTCTTCAGGCTTCACAAAGGGGTGGCCTGAGGCAAAGACCTTTCTGACATTCAGAGCAACAGAACAATAGGTAATCAAAAGGCCCCAAGCAGGGTTTCTCCACGGAGACTTTCCTTGTTACTCTAATATGTGAGTTTTCTGAGTTGCTCGCCATTCCCTTCAGCTATCCAGTACATGGCCATGTCACAGAGCTTGGAGGTGGTACATATCTTGTACAAAAATACATGATACTAATCTTGAGAGTGGCCAGAATTCATGAAAAAATGGAAAATTAGGTAGATAGCAGGTGTTGCCCATGGATAAGGCAAGCCTCAGTCCATTCATTAATTGGAAAGGATGCATGCTGGGAAGCTTTCTACTAGACAGGACACACCCAATGAGCTATTTTTTCTAATATCCACAAAGAAAAACACAGTGGGATACACAGACATAGAAACAGTCTCCTTGTCAAATGACTTACTGGAAACAGTCCACTCCAATCCAAACAAACCTCCTTTTTTACCTATTCTCAGAACATGGAAAAAAACCACAAACACAAACCAACACCCACAAATGCAACTCCTTCCCCAAGTAGGTCTGTCACTATCTGGAGTGTCCTCTGACTGGTAGGCCATACGATGTTCCCCACAAATGGCCTTTCTGTCTCAGATCTGGTCTCCTTGGTCAACTCTGTGAAGTTGTCAGGAGGCAGTGGTGAGCCAATTCCTGTCCTCTCAGGAAAGACCCCTCTTCAGAGCTTTCTTAGTATTTGGCAACCCTTACATCAGTAGGTACCAAGAAAGACTGACTCTGTCCTTAGTAAATCCAAACAAGTGAGCCCACTGCGACTGGGACTTGGACTGGCTCTGGTGCCTGGCTTCCTGGATCACAAAATTCAGAGAGTTCCATCGCCAAGGAAATGAGGTGAGGTCACTACCTTCAGGAAATAAATGAGGTCCCTGTCTTGGCCACTACTTTGTCCTAACAGTTGCATCCTAGTGTCTCCTGACATGGAGGCTGCCCTACTTCCTGTGATACTTTCACATGTTAGAATGGTATAGAAACCATAGTCACCTGGGAACAGCTCTCCACACAGGCCTGCTTTGGTCCATTTTTCCTGCATTAAGAATAGAGAGGCTGACTCAGACACATCCTTTCATCCTGACCATGTTGTTTGCCATGGAATATGACTTTTATTCTCTCAGGTCTTTCATAGCTGCCTACATCTTGTCCAGGGATTATTTCTGCATGGATTTTGAGGTACTCAGCAGGTGGAAGATCTCCTAACTTCCTGTATTGTAATATCAACTTTATCCCTGCTCTTCTGTAAAGTGAGATTGAGGGAACATTGTATGGTTAGGGTTAATAGCATGTTCCATTTGGCTTAGGAATCATTCTGCTGGATGAATAATGGTATTGGGAACCAGCAAAATTTATAAGAATATAGAGGTAAAATATAAGTATGAAAACAGAAATCTAGGTAATATTTGAAGCCCAGAAGGATTTGGGCTCTTGATTGGGATCCTTAGCTTGAGTAATGTTTTGCACCGAGGTCGATGCAAATCGATATACAATGGCATAAGACCCTGTACCTCAGATGATTGAATGTAGAAGAGAACAGCCAGTGAAAAAGGGATAGTGTGTAGGATTAGAAAGATAGTCAGTAGGTTTAGGAGGAAGAGTGAGTCTAGGATTTGGACCAAAAGTTCTTTAGCAATAGGTTTCGGTTAGAGAGTGAATATAAATGGCACCATATGTGAAAAGTTGGGCACAATGATGAACTGGGAAAAATATGTAGGAAGGCAGACATCAATAGAGACATTAGGAAATCAGGCAAAGTATAACGTGAGTGATAAGATTTGACATTTTCAACAGGGTTGAGGTTGAATACATAATCTTAAAAAGAAACAAAAATGTAGTCACCAATTGGATTGACATTTGAGAGCATTAGGGAAACTGGACATGGATGTTTTTAGTAATCCATGTTCACATTCCATTGAGGCTTTATTGCAATCATAATGGTGACCTTTGCATTTTGTGTCCAGAATATTACTGTGATAATATGTATATGTAGATCAGGTGACATGAGTATTTCTTCCACCTTTTCTGGGAGCAATATTTTGAAAACATATAAATTAGTACTGGGGATACTAAGAGGTTTACCCTGTGTTGATGAATATAGAGATGATGCATTAATAGACCATACTGTGAAAAAATTATGTGACTGGTTCCAAATTTACATAATGGATTGTTTTAATATCTGAAAATATAGACGAAATCATATATTGATATATGTACATTCATTCCAACAAGTTATATATCTAATGGTATTATTAGGGTTACCGTTTATCATGAATAGTGTGTGAGTTTTGCTTCAAAAATGATAATGGAATCGAAAATAATGTGTTTAGAAAGAAGTCTAGTGAAAAGACCAGTCAAGAAACATAGAGGAATATATGTGTTCCGAAGGAGGAAGTGATTGAAAGTAAACCAAATATTTATAAATTTGTGAACTTGTGAATGAAAGGATATATTTTATGATGTCCATAAACTGAATAAATAATAACGTACCAAGTTTGAATAAAAATGAACTTTAAAAAACACATCATATCCAATAGGAATGTATTTGCATTGATGTTAAACTTGGTCAGTTAGTCTAGAAATATTAGGATTTGTAAGAACCCTTCCCTGAATTTAGTTTTCAGTACTAGGAAACAAATATGTATTTCAGTGGATGTATATTTCTGAGAATAAACTTGTTAAAAGTTGATTATAAATCCACATATATGAATATGAATGAATTCAGGTGGTGTATAAGAAGACATATATTTCATATTTTGGAAAATCTGGAGACTATATATATATATATATATATATATATATATATATATATATAGAGAGAGAGAGAGAGAGAGAGAGAGAGACAAACACACACACATTATAATGTCGCAATATATATGTCAATCGAAATTCATCATGAAAAATAACTCATCCGCATATCCCAAAATATTCATTTTACTGAACATGGATGTATGTATAATGTTGTTCATCTAGGAAGCTCACCCATGGGTTGAATTTTCTGTACCAACAGCGTTTAGGAGGAGTGATCTCTTCTCACAAATAGTATCTGCCAAGTCAGCCACCTTACAAGAATGTACGTGTGAAAACAGGTAGGATTCTATTTGTGCATATAAAAATACATGTGCTTAATAGGCTACAGAGAAAGGGAGACAGGAATTCATATATTTCTTAACTTTAAAAACACATGGAATAGTGTGTAGTGTCCCTCTTTATCCCTTTTGATTAACTTTGGCTTAAAAAAAAGAATTTTATTGAGAATTTTTGTATATATCTTTGTCAGGAATATTGCTCTGAAGATTTCTTTCCTTGATGTGTCTTTGTCTGATTTTGCTATGTGAGTGATAATAGCCTCATGGAATGAGTTTGGAGGAGTTCCATCCTTTTCTATTTTATGGAATAATTTGAGGAGTATTGTGATGAATGCTTCTTTGAAGGTCTTGTAGAACATGGCTGAGAATCTGTCTGTTCCTGGGCTTTGCTTGATTGGTAGGATGTTGACAGCAACTTCTATTTCATTGCTTGAAATTGATTTGTTTAAATTGTTCACATCCTACTAATTCAGTTTGGGTATATCTCTAAAATTTTATTGATGTCATCATGGTATTTTAATTTATTAGACTATAAATTTTCAAATTAGTTTTCAATTATTCTCTGTATTTTAGTTGTGTACTCTGTAAAAGTTCCTTTATGATCCTTAATTTTAGTAATTTGAGGTTTATTTTTCTTCATTAGCTTGGTTAAGGAAGTGTCAATTTTATTTATTTTTCAAAGATTAAATTTTGTGTTGTGTCAAAAAAAATAACACATGGAAAATTATTTCAATAAATTGAATAGATTTATAACTCCTACCTTATATTATGCAAAAGGCAAGTCCAACTATACACCATGTCTCTTCTGAAATGCTTGTATCTATTCTGTTTGGGTTCTTTTTCTCCATTATATTAGTATTAGTGGTAAGAGTCTCGTAGGGTATATGAATGTTTCTGAGAATAATCTTGTGAAAAGATAATTATAAATCCACATTCATGAATATGAAAAATTTAGGAAGTGCAAAATAAGACACATATATTTCATATTTTGAAAAATTTGGAGAGTATATCTATATTTATATCTATATATCTATATCTATATCTATCTATCTATCTATCTATCTATATATATATATATACACACACACACACACACACACACACACACACACACACACAACACTCACAGACATTAAAAAGTACCAATATAAATGCCAATCGAAATTCATCAGTAAATATATATCATCCACAAATGCAAAAAATATTTATTTTACTGAACATGAGTTTATATATAATGTTTTTCTAATAGGATGCTCTCCTATAGGTTGAATTTTCATTTCCAAAAGCATTTAGGAGGAGTGAACTCTTCTCACAATTTGTATCTGCCAAGACAGCCACCTCACAAAAATGTACGTGTGATACCTGGTAGGATTCGATATAAGCATATAAATATACATGTGTGAATAGGCTACAGAAAAGGGAAACAAGAATTCACATATTTGGTAAGTTTAAAAACACATGGAAAATATTTCAATTAAAATTTGACTAGATTTATAACTCCAACCTTATATAAGGCAAATGTCAAGTCCAACTATACAACATGTCTCCTCTGAAGTGCTTGTATTTCTATTGTGTTGGGTTAATTTTCCCGATTATATTAGGATGAATAGTCTGAGTCTACTAGGTATGGGTTAGTGTCAGGGATTCAGTACTTCGAATGAAAAATTGGAAAATGAATCCAATGTGTATGTAAATATACGCTGCACAAATATCCTCCCGCTCTCATCCAGAACAATGCCTTGACATTACCTTCACCACAAGTAAGACACAACTAGAGGAGAAGAGTTACAAAATCAGTGAATACATATCTGGAATGGAAAATGCTAAGGAGTTCACATTCTGGAGGTGGTAGAGGAGTTTCAAAAAGTAAGGGACAGGGTAAACACTCCACAAACATGGAGCTCTGCTGGCTTAAAAACTTTTTGAGAAACTGCCTCTGAGCTTCCGCACTTGAAATATATGTTGTTTTCAGGAGATTTGGCTTCCTTTGTAGTGAGACCATCAAAGCTGGGTGTACATCTATGTGACCTGGAGGACATGGTTTCTTATTTTCCAATGAACAAGATGAAGCAGTGCTAAATCCTCTCTTTGTAGGTAAACTGAGGCCACTGGGGACTAAGTGTCTCCCCGTGTGGACTGTGAAGCCATTTGGTCCTCCTCCATCTTTTGTGGAGTTTTTGCTCCTGCACTGTGAGTTTGGTATTTGTTTCACGAAATACTAGGAGCTAAACTGGGACACAGTGCTGGAGGGAGTTCTGTCACGTGTGGTGGGTCAGGGTCTGCAAGAGAATGCACCAACTAGGCTTCTATCTCTCACAGCTTTCCCCATTGCCCCCTTTTCCATATCAACCTGATTCTTAATTTTCCTCTGAAAACTCTCCATATAACAAGATGCCTTTACATATAAGGGTCTGCTGGCAGCACCATGTCAGTTACAAGCCATTTGGAATCCAATGGTAGATCCACAAGGCCCTTCCACGAATGTTTTATCAAACACCTCCCCACCACTGCTCTAGACCCACTACTCAGCAGGCTACAAACTACTGGCATCTCTGTTCTACACCATTTTCATGAAACTCAGTAAATCAAGGCACTGTCTGGTATAATCATGATCAGCAAAAGGACATCCAATGTTTCTCCAGTGCCACATGGTCATAGGTATTTCAAAAATTTCATGGTATTTATCTAGCCATTTTTCAAGCATGAAGTTGGAGGCACTGTGGGTTTCAATTCATTCAGCAAAGATTAAATGGTGAGGAAGCTCATTTCAATAAAATCTCTGGAGAACTCTCACAGGCAAGGCTTCCCAAAGAGTGGACAAAAGGTCACATTAGGCGAGGCCCATTGAGGTCTATAATGTGAGGTCCATGTGTGTTTTGACTCTCAACTATGGCTTCCATTTTTTAAGGATAAAATCATGTGATATCCTTGCTGAGATTCCCAGGCCTCTGTGGAAATCCACCCGGGGCCTAGGTCTCAGTTTCCAAGAGCGACTTTCATGCATGGCCTCTTAAAATCCCAACAAAATTCATGGCAATGCTTCTCTGAGTTCAGTTCCAAAACCCAGTCTCTAAGGGGAATCACACCAGAGTTCAAGCCCACGTGGACACAGTCATTTATTCCAATGCCACACAAATGAGCAACATTAAAACCAAAACACTCCCACATAGCCCTCATCTTATTCCATATAGTCAATCATCTTAACATCTGGCTGGAGGTTTCCATGAGGGGCGCAGCCCAAGACAGTGTCCAAAATCAGCTCGTTTGCCCCTCATTTGCCTAAAGTCAGGGTAGGCTGGACACCGTTTCTGTGAACCAGGAGTGAACAAATAAACCTGCCGTTAATACTTCTGTATTTCTCCAATTTGAGGTCTACTGATTTTAGGTATCAATTCTTTAGGTGATTAAGAGTCAAGCGAAAACACAAGCACCTCTGCAGGGCTTTGAAGAACTCATTTGACCCAAATAATCCCTATTCTCATTTGATGGAGTGCAGCAACCTAACAGAGGAAGGCAAGAGACTTCATCCAAAATGAATGATATTTTTTGCCATTGTGGTTTTGGAAGCTCACATGGGATCATTCTTAAGATCCATCAGGTGCTGAGAATCTAAGCCACAGCCACACACAGGTCCAAGAGGCTGATAAAGACACATCCCTTTCCAAAGCAATTAAGCTAAGAGCCACAGGTGAGGCCGATTCATTTCCATTTGAAAACTGTTTTCTTCAGGCTTCACAAAGGGGTGGCCTGAGGCAAAGACCTTCCTGACATTCAGTGCAACACAACAATAAGTAAGCAAAAAGCCCAAAGCAGTGTTTCTGCACTGAGACTTTCCTGGTCACACTGATATCTGAGTTTTCTGAGATGCTCGCCATTCTCTTCAACTATCCTTTACATGGCCATGTCACAGAGCTTGGAGGTGGTACATATTTTGGACACAAATCCATGAGCCTATTCTGGAGAGTGGCCAGAATTCAGGAAGAAAACAACAACTTAGAAAGATAGCAGGTGTTGCACATCGATAAGACAAGCTGCAGTCCATTCATATATTGGGCAGGATGAATTATGGGAAGATTTATACTAGACAGGACACATCCATTAATGCATTCTCTTTTCTAATGTCTACAACAACGGACACAGTGGGATACACAGAAACAGAAACACTCGCCGTGTCAAATGACTTACTAGAAACTGTCCACTCCAAACCAAACAAAAAGCCTTTCCTATCTATTCTCAGAACATGAGACAAAACAACAAACCCACACCCACTCCCACAAAGGCACCTCCTGCCCCCAAGTAGGTCTGTGACTATCAGAAGTATCCTCTGACTGGTGGGCCATACTATGTTCCCCCGACATGGCCTGTCTTCTCTCAGATCATGTTTCTTTGAACAACTCTGTGAAGATGTCAGGAAAAAGTGGTTAGCCACTACCTGTTTTCTCAGGAAAGGTCCATCTTCAGAGCTCTCCTGGCATTTTTCCATCCTCACATCAATAGGTACCAAGAAAACTGACTCTGTCCTTGGTAAATCCAAACAAGTGAGCCCACTGGGCCTGGGACTGGGACTGCCTCTGGGTGCCTGGCTTCTTGGATACCAAGTTCAGAGAGTTCCATCACCAAGGAAATGAGGTATGTCACATTCTTTGGAACTGAATGAGGTCACTGCCTTGGCAACCACTTTGTCCTAACAGTTGCTTCCAAGGGTTACATAAGATGGAGGTTTCCCCTACTTCCTGTGACACTTTCATAAGGTAGAATGTATATCAACCATTGGCACCCGGGAACAGCTCTCCACTCAGGCCTGGATTGTTCCACCTTGTCTACAATAAGAAGAGAGAGGCAGATTCAGACACATCCCTTCATCCTGACCAGGTTGTTTGCCATGGAAGATGACTTTTGCTCTCTCAGGTGCTTCATACCTGCCTACAACTTCTCCAGGTATCATTTGTGCATGGACATTTGAGGTTCTCATCTGGTGGAAGATCCCCAACTTTCCTGTATTGTAAGAACCCCTCTGTCCCTGCTCTTCTGTAAAATGATTCAGGGAACAGTGTATACTTGGGGTTAAAAACAGGTTTGATTTGGTGACGAATGATTCTGTGCGATGAATAATGGGATTGGGAACCTGCAATATTTACAAGAATATAGAGGTAAAATATAAGTATGAAAAAAGAAATCTAGGTATGATTTGAAGCCCAGAAGGGTTTTGCCCTTGATTGGGATACTTAGCTTTGAATTATGTTCTGCAAAGATGTCTCAGATAATTCGAATTACAATGGCATAGGACCTTGTACATTGGATGATAGAATTTAGAAGAGAACATCCGGTCAAAAAGGGATATTCAGTAGGATTAGGAAGATAGTCGGTAGGTTTAGGAAGAAGAGTGAGAATAGGATTTGGACCAAAAGTTCTTTAGCAATAGACTTTTGGTTATAGAGTGAATGAAAATGTCAGCACATATAAAGAGTCAGTCACTATGTTGAACTGGGGAAAATATGTAGTAAAGCAGATATCAATAGAAACATTACGAAATCAGGCAAAGTATAAAGTGAGGGATAGAATTAGACATTTTCAACAGTGTTGAGTTTGAATATATAAATTAGGAAAAAACAAATATGTAGTCACCAATAGGATTGACAATTGACAGCATTAGGCAACCTGGACATGGATGTTTTTAGAAATCCATGTTCACTTTAAATTTAGGCTTTGGTACAATCATAAGTGTGACCTTTCCATTTTCTGTCCAGAATATTACTGTGATAATGAGGTGACATGAGTATTTCTTTCACCATTTCTGGGAGCAATATATTGAAGATGTAATATTAGAATCGGGGTACAAAGAGGTGTACCCTGTTTCTATGAACATAGAAAAAAAGCATGAATAGACCATACTGTGAATAAATAATATAATTTTTTCAACTTTAAATAATGAATTGAACTGATATCTGAAAAATTAAAGGAAATCGTATATTGATATACAATCATTCATTCCAACCAGTTATATATCTATTGGAAATATTAGTGTTTTGGTTTATCATGAAGAGTGTGTGAGTTTTGCTTCAAAATGATTATGGAAATTCAAAATTATGTGTTTGGAAAGAAGTCTGATGAAAAGACCAGTCAAGAAAACCTGACAATACATGTGTTCTGAAGCAAGAAGTGATTAAAGTTGAAACAAATGCCTATTAATTTGTGAACTTGTTCATGCAATGTATATCCTATGATGTGCAAAAACTGAAGAAACAATAATGTACCAGTGTCGAATACAAATGAATGACAAATTACATATCATGTCCCATAGGAGTCTTCTTGCATTGATGTTAGACTGGGTCAGTTACTGTAGAGTAATTAGGATTTGTATGCACCATTCACTGAAGTTAGGTTTCAGTACTATGAAACAAATATGTATTTCAGGTGGATGAATATTTCTGAATATAATCTTGTGAAAAGTTGATTATAAATCCACATACATGTACATGAATGAATTTAGAGAGTATATATTAGACACATTTTTTCATATTTTGAAAAATTTGGAGAGTATATATATATATCTATGTCTATACACACACACAGACACACAAACACACACAGACACACACACACAGACACACACACACACAACATTCACAGACATTAGAAAGTACCAATATAAATGCCAATCGAAATTCATCAGTAAATATATATCATCGAGAGATGCAAAAATATTTATTTTACTGAACATGAGTTTATGCATAATTTTGTTCTACTAGGACGTTCTCCTATAGGTTGAATTTTCATTTCCAACAGCATTTGGGAGGAGTGAACTCTTCTCACAATTTGTATCTGCCAAGACAGCCACCTCACAAAAATGTATGTGTGATACCTGGTAGGATTTTATATATGCATATAAATATACATGTGTGAATAGGCTACAGAAAAAGGAAACAAGAATTCACATATTTGTTAAGTTTAAAAAGAGATGCAGAATATTTCAATTAAAATTTGACGAGATTTATAACTCCTACCTTATATAATGCAAATGTCGAGTCCAACTATACAACATGTCTCCTCTGAAGTGCTTGTATTTCTATTGTGTTGGGTTAATTTTCCCCATTATATTAGGATAAATAGTCTGAGTCTACTAGGTAAGTTTTAGTGTCTGGGATTCAGTACTTCAAATGGAAAATTGGAAAATGAATCCAATGTGTACGTAAGTATATGCTGCACAAATATCCTCGCGCTCTCATCCAGAACAATGCCTTGACATTACCTTCACCCCAAGTAAGACACAATTAGAGGAGAAGAGTTACAAAATCAGTGAATACATATCTGGAATGGAAAATGCTCAGGAGTTCACAACCTTGGAAGTGGTAGAGGAGTTTCCAAAAGTAAGGGACAGGGTAAACACTCCTCAAACATGGAACTCTGCTGGCCTAAAAACTTTTTGAGAAACTGCCTCTGAGCTTCCGCACTTGAAATATATGTTGTTTTCATGAGATTTGGCTTCCTTTGTAGTGAGACCATCAAAGCTGGGTCTGCATCTATGTGACCTGGAGGACATGGTTTCTTATTTTCCAATGAACAAGATGAAGCAGTGCTGAATCCTCTCTTTTTAGGTAAATTGAGGCCACTAGGGACTAAGTGTCTCCCCGTCTCCCCGTGTGGACTGTGAAGCCATTTGGTCCTCCTCCACTTTTTGTGGTGTTTAGGCTGCTGCACTGTGAGTTTGGTATTTGTTTCACGAAATACTAGGAGCTAAACTGGGACACAGTGCTGGAGGGAGTTCTGTCACGTGTGGTGGGTCAGGGTCTGCAAGAGAATGCACCAACTAGGCTTCTATCTCTCACAGCTTGCCCCATTGCCCCCTTGTCCATATCAACCTGATTCTTAATTTTCCTCTTAAAACTCTCCATATAACAAGATGCCTTTACATATAAGGGTCTGCTGGCAGCACCATGTCAGTTACAAGCCATTTGGAATCCAATGGTAGATCCACATGGCCCTACCACGGATGTTTTATCAAACACCTCCCCAGCACTGCTCTAGACCCACTACTCAGCAGGCTCCAACTTACTGTCATCTCTGTTCTACACCATTTTCATGAAACTCAGTAAATCAAGGCACTGTCTGGTATACTCATGATCAGCAATAGGACATCCAATGTTTCTCCAGTGCCACCTGGTCATAGGAATTTCAAAAATTTCATGGTATTTATCTAGCCATTTTTCAAGCATGAAGTTGGAGGCACTGTGGGTTTCAATTCATTCAGCAAACATTAAATGGTGAGGATGCTCATTTCAATGAAATGTCTGGAGAAATCTCACAGGCAAGGCTTCCCAAAGAATGGACAAAAGGTCACATTAGGCCAGGCCCATTGAGGTCTACAATGTGAGGTGCATGTGTGTTTTGACTCTCAACTATGGATGCCATTTCGTTAAGAATAAAATCATGTGATATCCTTGCTGAGATTCCCAGGCCTCTGTGGAAATCCACCCGGGGCCTAGGTCTCAGTTTCCAAGAGCGACTTTCATGCATGGCCTCTTAAAATCCCAACTAAACTCATGGCAATGCATCTCTGAGTTAAGTTCCAAAACCCAGTGTTTAAGGGGAATCACACCAGAGTTCAAGCCCACGTGGAACCAGTCATTTTTTCCAATGCCACACAAATGACCAACATTAAAACCAAAACACTCCCACATGGCCCTCACCTTATTCCATATAGTCAATCATCTTAACATCTGGCTGGAGGTTTCCATGAGGGGTGCAGCCCAAGACAGTGTCCAAAATCAGCTCGTTTGCCCCTCATTTGCCTAAAGTCAGGGTAGCCTGGACACCGTTGCTGTGAACCAGGAGTGAACAAATAAGCCTGCCGTTAATACTTCTATGTTTCTCCAATTTGAGGGCTACTGATTTTAGGTATCGATTCTTTAGGTGATTTAGAGTCATGCGAAAACACAAGCACCTCTGCAGGGCTTTGAAGAACTCATTTGACTCACATAATCCCTATTCTCATTTGTTGGAGTGCAGGAACCTAACAGAGGAAGGCAAGAGTCTTCATCCACAATGAATGATATTTTTTGCCATTTTGGTTTTGGAAGCTCACATGGGATCATTCTTAAGATCCATCAGGTGCTGAGAATCTAAGTCACAGCCACACACAGGACCAAGAGGCTGATAAAGGCACATCCCTTTCCAAAGCAATTAAGCAAAGAACCACAGGTGAGGCCCATTCATTTCCATTTGAAAACTGTTTTCTTAAGGCTTCACAAAGGGGTGGCCTGAGGCAAAGACCTTCCTGACATTCAGTGCAACACAACAATAAGTAAGCAAAAAGCCCAAAGCAGTGTTTCTGCACTGAGACTTTCCTGGTCACACTGAAATCTGAGTTTTCTGAGATGCTCGCCATTCTCTTCAACTATCCTTTACATGGCCATGTCACAGAGCTTGGAGGTGGTACATATTTTGGACACAAATCCCTGAGCCCATTCTGGAGAGTGGCCAGAATTCAGGAAGAAAACAACAACTTAGAAAGATAGCAGGTGTTGCACATCGATAAGACAAGCTGCAGTCCATTCATATGTTGGGCAGGATGAATTATGGGAAGATTTATACTAGACAGGACACATCCATTAATGCATTCACTTTTCTAATGTCTACAACAACGGACACAGTGGGATACACATAAACAGAAACACTCGCCTTGTCAAATGACTTACTAGAAACTGTCTGCTCCAAACCAAACAAACCGCCTTTTGGATCTATTCTCAGAACATGAGACAAAACAACAAACGCACACCCACTCCCACAAAGGCACCTCCTTCCCCCAAGTAGGTCTGTGACTATCCGGAGTGTCCTCTGACTGGTGGGCCATACTATGTTCCCCCAAAATGGCCTGTCTTCTCTCAGATCTTGTTTCCTTGACCAACTCTGTGAAGATGTCAGGAAAAAGTGGTTAGCCACTACCTGTTTTCTCAGGAAAGGTCCATCTTCAGAGCTCTCCTGGCATTTGGCCATCCTCACATCATTAGGTACCAAGAAAACTGACTCTGTCCTTGGTAAATCCAAACAAGTGAGCCCACTGGGCCTGGGACTGGGACTGCCTCTGGGTGCCTGGCTTCTTGGATACCAAGTTCAGAGAGTTCCATCACCAAGGAAATGAGGTATGTCACATTCTTTGGAACTGAATGAGGTCACTGCCTTGGCAACCACTTTGTCCTAACAGTTGCTTCCAAGGGTTACATAAGATGGAGGTTTCCCCTACTTCCTGTGACACTTTCATAAGGTAGAATGTATATCAACCATTGGCACCCGGGAACAGCTCTCCACTCAGGCCTGGATTGTTCCACCTTGTCTACAATAAGAAGAGAGAGGCAGATTCAGACACATCCCTTCATCCTGACCAGGTTGTTTGCCATGGAAGATGACTTTTGCTCTCTCAGGTGCTTCATACCTGCCTACAACTTCTCCAGGTATCATTTGTGCATGGACATTTGAGGTTCTCATCTGGTGGAAGATCCCCAACTTTCCTGTATTGTCAGAACCCCTCTGTCCCTGCTCTTCTGTAAAATGATTCAGGGAACAGTGTACACTTGGGGTTAAAAACAGGTTTGATTTGGTGATGAATGATTCTGTGCGATGAATAATGGGATTGGGAACCTGTAATATTTACAAGAATATAGAGGTGAAATATAAGTATGAAAAAAGAAATCTTGGTATGCTTTGAAGCCCAGAAGGGTTTTGCCCTTGATTGGGATACTTAGCTTTGAATTATGTTCTGCAAAGATGTCTCAGATAATTTGATATACAATGGCATAGGACCTTGTACATTGGATGATTGAATTTAGAAGAGAACATCCAGTCAAAAAGGGATATTCAGTAGGATCAGGAAGATAGTCGGTAGGTTTAGGAAGACGAGTGAGTATAGGATTTGGACCAAAAGTTCTTTAGCAATAGACTTTTGGTTATAGAGTGAATGTAAATGTCAGCACTTATGAAGAGTCAGACACTATGTTGAACTGGGGAAAATATGTAGAAAAGCAGATATCAATGGAAACATTACGAAATCAGGCAAAGTATAAAGTGAGGGATAGAATTAGACATTTTCAACAGGGTTGAGTTTGAATATATAAATTAGGAAAAAGCAAATATGTAGTCACCAGTAGGAGTGACAATTGACAGCATTAGGCAACCTGGACATGGATGTTTTTAGAAATCCATGTTCACTTTCCATTTAGGCTTTGGTACAATCATAAGTGTGACCGTTCCATTTTTTTTCCAGAATATTACTGTGATAATGAGGTGACATGAGTATTTCTTTCACCATTTCTGGGAGCAATATATTGAAGATGTAAAATTAGAATCGGGGGTACAAATAGGTGTACCCTGTTTCTATGAACATAGAGAAAAACCACGAATAGACCATACTGTGAATAAATAATATAACTTTTTTGAACTTTAAATAATGAATTGAACTGATATCTGAAAAATGAAAGGAAATTGTATATTGATATACAATCATTCATTCCAACCAGTTATATATCTAATGGAAATATTAGTGTTTTGGTTTATCATGAAGAGTGTGTGAGTTTTGCTTCAAAATGATTATGGAAATTCAAAATAATGTGTTTGGAAAGAAGTCTCATGAAAAGACCAGTCAAGAAAACCTGACAATACATGTGTTCTGAAGCAAGAAGTGATTAATGTTGAAACAAATGCCTATTAATTTGTGAACTTGTGGATGAAATGTATATCCTATGATGTGCAAAAACTGAAGAAACAATAATGTACCAGTGTCGAATACAAGTGAATGACAAATTACATATCATGTCCCATAGGAGTCTACTTGCATTGATGTTAGACTGGTTCAGATACTGTAGAATAATTAGGATTTGTATGCACCCTTCACTGAAGTTAGTAGTCATTACTAGGAAACAAATATGTATTTCAGGTGGATGAATATTTCTGATTATAATCTTGTGAAAAGTTGATTATTAATCAACATACATGAACATGAATGAATTTAGAGAGTGTATACTAGACACATATATTTCATATTTGGAAAACTTTGGAGAGTATATCTATATCTATATCTATACACACACACACACACACACACACACACACACAACACTCACAATCATTAAAAAGTACCAATATAAATGCCAATCGAAATTCATCAGTAAATATATATCATCCACAGATGCAAAAATATTTATGTTACTGAACATGAGTTTATGTATAATGTTGTTCTTCTAGGACGCTCTCTTATAGGTTGAATTTTCATTTCCAACAGCATTTAGGAGGAGTGAACACTTTTCACAATTTATATCTGCCAAGATATCCACCTTACAAAAATATACGTGTGATACCTGGTAGGATTCTATATATGCATATAAATATACATGTGTGAATAGGCTACAGAAATTGGAAACAAGTATTCACATATTTGTTAAGTTTAAAAACACATGGAGAATATTTCAATTAAAATTTGACTAGATGTATAACTCCTACCTTATATAATGCAAATGTCAAGTCCAACTATAGAACATGTCTCCTCTGAAGTGCTTGTATTTCTATTGTGTTGGGTTAATTTTCCCCATTATATTAGGATGAATAGTCTGAGTCTACTAGGTATGGGTTAGTGTCAGGGATTCAGTACTTCGAATGAAAAATTGGAAAATGAATCCAATGTGTATGTAAATATATGCTGCACAAATATCCTCCCGCTCTCATCCAAAACAATGCCTTGACATTACCTTCACCCCAAGTAAGACACAATTAGAGGAGAAGAGTTACACAATCAGTGAATACATATCTGGAATGGAAAATGCTCATTAGTTTACAACCTTGGAGGTGGTTTAGGAGTTTCCAAAAGTAAGGGACATGGTAAACACTCCACAAACATGTAACTCTGCTGGCCTAAAAACTTTTTGAGAAACTGCCTCTGAGCTTCCGCACTTGAAATATATGTTGTTTTCATGAGATTTGGCTTCCTTTGTAGTGAGACCATCAAAGCTGGGTCTGCATCTATGTGACCTGGAGGACATGGTTTCTTATTTTCCAATGAACAAGATGAAGCAGTGCTGAATCCTCTCTTTATAGGTAAACTGAGGCCACTGGGGACTAAGTGTCACCCCGTCTCCCCGTGTGGACTGTGAAGCCATTTGGTCCTCCTCCACTTTTTGTGGTGTTTAGGCTGCTGCACTGTGAGTTTGGTATTTGTTTCACGAAATACTAGAAGCTAAACTGGGACACAATGCTGGAGGGAGTTCTGTCACCTGTGGTGGGTCAGGGTCTGCAAGAGAATGCACCAACTAGGCTTCTATCTCTCACAGCTTGCCCCATTGCCCCCTTGTCCATATCAACCTGATTCTTAATTTTCCTCTTAAAACTCTCCATATAACAAGATGCCTTTACATATAAGGGTCTGCTGGCAGCACCATGTCAGTTACAAGCCATTTGGAATCCAATGGTAGATGCACATGGTCCTACCACGGATGTTTTATCAAACGCCTCCCCACCACTGCTCTAGACCCACTACTCAGCAGGCTCCAAATTACTGGCATCTCTGTTCTACACCATTTTCATGAAACTCAGTAAATCAAGGCACTGTCTGGTATACTCATGATCAGCAATAGGACATCCAATGTTTCTCCAGTGCCACCTGGTCATAGGAATTTCAAAAATTTCATGGTATTTATCTAGCCATTTTTCAAGCATGAAGTTGGAGGCACTGTGGGTTTCAATTCTTTCAGCAAACATTAAATGGTGTGGAAGCTCATTTCAATGAAATCTCTGGAGAAATCTCACAGGCAAGGCTTCCCAAAGAATGGACAAAACTTCACATTAGGCCAGGCCCATTGAGGTCTACAATGTGAGGTGCATGTGTGTTTTGACTCTCAACTATGGATGCCATTTCTTTAAGAATAAAATCATGTGATATGCTTGGTGAGATTCCCAGGCCTCTGTGGAAATCTACCCGGGGCCTATGTCTCAGTTTCCAAGAGCAACTTTCATGCGTGGCCTCTTAAAATCCCAACAAAATTCATAGCAATGCTTCTCTGAGTTCAGTTCCAAAACCCAGTGTTTAATTGGAATCACACCAGAGTTCAAGCCCACGTGGAACCAGTCATTTTTTCCAATGCCACACAAATGACCAACATTAAAACCAAAACACTCCCACATGGCCCTCACCTTATTCCATATAGTCAATCATCTTAACCTCTGGCTGGAGGTTTCCATGAGGGGTGCAGCCCAAGACAGTGTCCAAAATCAGCTCGTTTGCCCCTCATTTGCCTAAAGTCAGGGTAGCCTGGACACCGTTGCTGTGAACCAGGAGTGAACAAATAAGCCTGCCGTTAATACTTCTATGTTTCTCCAATTTGAGGGCTACTGATTTTAGGTATCGATTCTTTAGGTGATTTAGAGTCATGCAAAAACACAAGCACCTCTGCAGGGCTTTGAAGAACTCATTTGACTCACAGAATACCTATTCTCGTTTGTTGGAGTGCAGGAACCTAACAGAGGAAGGCAAGAGTCTTCATCCACAATGAATGATATTTTTTGCCATTTTGGTTTTGGAAGCTCACATGGGATCATTCTTAAGATCCATCAGGTGCTGAGAATCTAAGTTACAGCCACACACAGGACCAAGAGGCTGATAAAGACACATCCCTTTCCAAAGCAATTAAGCAAAGAACCACAGGTGAGGCCCATTCATTTCCATTTGAAAACTGTTTTCTTCAGGCTTCACAAAGGGGTGGCCTGAGGCAAAGACCTTCCTGACATTCAGTACAACACAACAATAAGTAAGCAAAAAGCCCAAAGCAGGGTTTCTGCACTGAGACTTTCCTGGTCACACTGAAATCTGAGTTTTCTGAGATGCTCGCCATTCTCTTCAACTATCCTTTACATGGCCATGTCACAGAGCTTGGAGGTGGTACATATTTTGGACACAAATCCCTGAGCCTATTCTGGAGAGTGGCCAGAATTCATGAAGAAAACAACAACTTAGAAAGATAGCAGGTGTTGCACATCGATAAGACAAGGTGCAGTCCATTCTTATATTGGGCAGGATGAATTATATTGAAGATTTATACTAGACAGGATACATCCATTAATGCATTCTCTTTTCTAATGTCTACAACAACGGACACAGTGGGATACACATAAACAGAAACACTCGCCTTGTCAAATGACTTACTAGAAACTGTCTGCTCCAAACCAAACAAACCGCCTTTTGGATCTATTCTCAGAACATGAGACAAAACAACAAATGCACACCCACTCCCACAAAGGCACCTCCTTCCCCCAAGTAGGTCTGTGACTATCCGGAGTGTCCTCTGACTGGTGGGCCATACTATGTTCCCCCGAAATGGCCTGTCTTCTCTCAGATCTTGTTTCCTTGACCAACTCTGTGAAGATGTCAGGAAAAAGTGGTTAGCCACTACCTGTTTTCTCAGGAAAGGTCCATCTTCAGAGCTCTCCTGGCATTTTTCCATCCTCACATCAATAGGTACCAAGAAAACTGACTCTGTCCTTGGTAAATCCAAACAAGTGAGCCCACTGGGCCTGGGACTGGGACTGCCTCTGGGTGCCTGGCTTCTTGGATACCAAGTTCAGAGAGTTCCATCACCAAGGAAATGAGGTATGTCACATTCTTTGGAACTGAATGAGGTCACTGCCTTGGCAACCACTTTGTCCTAACAGTTGCTTCCAAGGGTTACATAAGATGGAGGTTTCCCCTACTTCCTGTGACACTTTCATAAGGTAGAATGTATATCAACCATTGGCACCCGGGAACAACTCTCCACTCAGGCCTGGATTGTTCCACCTTGTCTACAATAAGAAGAGAGAGGCAGATTCAGACATATCCCTTCATCCTGACCAGGTTGTTTGCCATGGAAGATGACTTTTGCTCTCTCAGGTGCTTCATACCTGCCTACAACTTCTCCATGTATCATTTGTGCATGGACATTTGAGGTTCTCATCTGGTGGAAGATCCCCAACTTTCCTGTATTGTAAGAACCCCTCTGTCCCTGCTCTTCTGTAAAATGATTCAGGGAACAGTGTATACTTGGGGTTAAAAACAGGTTTGATTTGGTGACGAATGATTCTGTGCGATGAATAATGGGATTGGGAACCTGCAATATTTACAAGAATATAGAGGTGAAATATAAGTATGAAAAAAGAAATCTAGGTATGCTTTGAAGCCCAGAAGGGTTTTGCCCTTGATTGGGATACTTAGCTTTGAATTATGTTCTGCAAAGATGTCACAGATAATTTGATATACAATGGCATAGGACCTTGTACATTGGATGATTGAATTTAGAAGAGAACATCCAGTCAAAAAGGGATATTCAGTAGGATTAGGAAGATAGTCGGTAGGTTTAGGAAGACGAGTGAGTATAGGATTTGGACCAAAAGTTCTTTAGCAATAGACTTTTGGTTATAGAGTGAATGTAAATGTCAGCACATATGAAGAGTCAGACACTATGTTGAACTGTGGAAAATATGTAAAAAAGCAATATCAATGGAAACATTACGAAATCAGGCAAAGTATAAAGTGAGGGATAGAATTAGACATTTTCAACAGGGTTGAGTTTCAATATATAAATTAGGAAAAAACAAATATGTAGTCACCAATAGGAGTGACAATTGACAGCATTAGGCAACCTGGACATGGGTGTTTTTAGAAATCCATGTTCACTTTCCATTTAGGCTCTGGTACAATCATAAGTGTGACCGTTCCATTTTTTTTCCAGAATATTACTGTGATAATGAGGTGACATGAGTATTTCTTTCACCATTTCTGGGAGCAATATATTGAAGATGTAAAATTAGAATCGGGGGTACAAATAGGTGTACCCTGTTTCTATGAACATAGAGAAAAACCACGAATAGACCATACTGTGAATAAATAATATAACTTTTTTGAACTTTAAATAATGAATTGAACTGATATCTGAAAAATGAAAGGAAATTGTATATTGATATACAATCATTCATTCCAACCAGTTATATATCTAATGGATATATTAGTGTTTTGGTTTATCATGAAGAGTGTGTGAGTTTTGCTTCAAAATGATTATGGAAATTCAAAATAATGTGTTTGGAAAGAAGTCTCATGAAAAGACCAGTCAAGAAACCCTGACAATACATGTGTTCTGAAGCAAGAAGTGATTAATGTTGAAACAAATGCCTATTAATTTGTGACCTTTGGATAAAATGTATATCCTATGATGTGCAAAAACTGAAGAAACAATAATGTACCAGTGTCGAATACAAATGAATGACAAATTACATATCATGTCCCATAGGAGTCTACTTGCATTGATGTTAGACTGGGTCAGATACTGTAGAATAATTAGGATTTGTATGCACCCTTCACTGAAGTTAGTAGTCAGTGCTAGGAAACAAATATGTATTTCAGGTGGATGAATATTTCTGATTATAATCTTGTGAAAAGTTGATTATAAATCAACATACATGAACATGAATGAATTTAGAGAGTGTATACTAGACACATATATTTCATATTTGGAAAACTTTGGAGAGTATATCTATATCTATATCTATACACACACACACACACACACACACACACACACACACAACACTCACAGACATTAAAAGTACCAATATAAATGCCAATCGAAATTCATCAGTAAATATATATCATCCACAGATGCAAAAATATTTATGTTACTGAACATGAGTTTATGTATAATGTTGTTCTTCTAGGACGCTCTCTTATAGGTTGAATTTTCATTTCCAACAGCATTTAGGAGGAGTGAACACTTCTCACAATTTGTATCTGCCAAGACATCCACCTTACAAAAATGTACGTGTGATACCTGGTAGGATTCTATATATGCATATAAATATACATGTGTGAATAGGCTACAGAAATTGGAAACAAGTATTCACATATTTGTTAAGTTTAAAAACACATGGAGAATATTTCAATTAAAATTTGACTAGATGTATAACTCCTACCTTATATAATGCAAATGTCAAGTCCAACTATAGAACATGTCTCCTCTGAAGTGCTTGTATTTCTATTGTGTTGGGTTAATTTTCCCCATTATATTAGGATGAATAGTCTGAGTCTACTAGGTATGGGTTAGTGTCAGGGATTCAGTACTTCGAATGAAAAATTGGAAAATGAATCCAATGTGTATGTAAATATATGCTGCACAAATATCCTCCCGCTCTCATCCAAAACAATGCCTTGAAATTACCTTCACCCCCAAGTAAGACACAATTAGAGGAGAAGAGTTACACAATCAGTGAATACATATCTGGAATGGAAAATGCTCAGGAGTTCACAACCTTGGAGGTGGTTTAGGAGTTTCCAAAAGTAAGGGACATGGTAAACACTCCACAAACATGTAACTCTGCTGGCCTAAAAACTGTTTGAGAAACTGCCTCTGAGCTTCCGCACTTGAAATATATGTTGTTTTCATGAGATTTGGCTTCCTTTGTAGTGAGACCATCAAAGCTGGGTCTGCATCTATGTGACCTGGAGGACATGGTTTCTTATTTTCCAATGAACAAGATGAAGCAGTGCTGAATCCTCTCTTTATAGGTAAACTGAGGCCACTGGGGACTAAGTGTCTCCCCGTCTCCCCGTGTGGACTGTGAAGCCATTTGTTCCTCCTCCAATTTTTGTGGTGTTTAGGCTGCTGCACTGTGAGTTTGGTATTTGTTTCACGAAATACTAGCAGCTAAACTGGGACACAGTGCTGGAGGGAGTTCTGTCACGTGTGGTGGGTCAGGGTCTGCAAGAGAATGCACCAACTAGGCTTCTATCTCTCACAGCTTGCCCCATTGCCCCCCTGTCCATATCAACCTGATTCTTAATTTTCCTCTTAAAACTCTCCATATAACAAGATGCCTTTACATATAAGGGTCTGCTGGCAGCACCATGTCAGTTACAAGCCATTTGGAATCCAATGGTAGATGCACATGGTCCTACCACGGATGTTTTATCAAACGCCTCCCCACCACTGCTCTAGACCCACTACTCAGCAGGCTCCAAATTACTGGCATCTCTGTTCTACACCATTTTCATGAAACTCAGTAAATCAAGGCACTGTCTGGTATACTCATGATCAGCAATAGGACATCCAATGTTTCTCCAGTGCCACCTGGTCATAGGAATTTCAAAAATTTCATGGTATTTATCTAGCCATTTTTCAAGCATGAAGTTGGAGGCACTGTGGGTTTCAATTCATTCAGCAAACATTAAATGGTGAGGATGCTCATTTCAATGAAATGTCTGGAGAAATCTCACAGGCAAGGCTTCCCAAAGAATGGACAAAAGGTCACATTAGGCCAGGCCCATTGAGGTCTACAATGTGAGGTGCATGTGTGTTTTGACTCTCAACTATGGATGCCATTTCTTTAAGAATAAAATCATGTGATATCCTTGCTGAGATTCCCAGGCCTCTGTGGAAATCCACCCGGGGCCTAGGTCTCAGTTTCCAAGAGCGACTTTCATGCATGGCCTCTTAAAATCCCAACTAAACTCATGGCAATGCATCTCTGAGTTAAGTTCCAAAACCCAGTGTTTAAGGGGAATCACACCAGAGTTCAAGCCCACGTGGAACCAGTCATTTTTTCCAATGCCACACAAATGACCAACATTAAAACCAAAACACTCCCACATGGCCCTCACCTTATTCCATATAGTCAATCATCTTAACATCTGGCTGGAGGTTTCCATGAGGGGTGCAGCCCAAGACAGTGTCCAAAATCAGCTCGTTTGCCCCTCATTTGCCTAAAGTCAGGGTAGCCTGGACACCGTTGCTGTGAACCAGGAGTGAACAAATAAGCCTGCCGTTAATACTTCTATGTTTCTCCAATTTGAGGGCTACTGATTTTAGGTATCGATTCTTTAGGTGATTTAGAGTCATGCGAAAACACAAGCACCTCTGCAGGGCTTTGAAGAACTCATTTGACTCACATAATCCCTATTCTCATTTGTTGGAGTGCAGGAACCTAACAGAGGAAGGCAAGAGTCTTCATCCACAATGAATGATATTTTTTGCCATTTTGGTTTTGGAAGCTCACATGGGATCATTCTTAAGATCCATCAGGTGCTGAGAATCTAAGTCACAGCCACACACAGGACCAAGAGGCTGATAAAGGCACATCCCTTTCCAAAGCAATTAAGCAAAGAACCACAGGTGAGGCCCATTCATTTCCATTTGAAAACTGTTTTCTTAAGGCTTCACAAAGGGGTGGCCTGAGGCAAAGACCTTCCTGACATTCAGTGCAACACAACAATAAGTAAGCAAAAAGCCCAAAGCAGTGTTTCTGCACTGAGACTTTCCTGGTCACACTGAAATCTGAGTTTTCTGAGATGCTCGCCATTCTCTTCAACTATCCTTTACATGGCCATGTCACAGAGCTTGGAGGTGGTACATATTTTGGACACAAATCCCTGAGCCCATTCTGGAGAGTGGCCAGAATTCAGGAAGAAAACAACAACTTAGAAAGATAGCAGGTGTTGCACATCGATAAGACAAGCTGCAGTCCATTCATATGTTGGGCAGGATGAATTATGGGAAGATTTATACTAGACAGGACACATCCATTAATGCATTCACTTTTCTAATGTCTACAACAACGGACACAGTGGGATACACATAAACAGAAACACTCGCCTTGTCAAATGACTTACTAGAAACTGTCTGCTCCAAACCAAACAAACCGCCTTTTGGATCTATTCTCAGAACATGAGACAAAACAACAAACGCACACCCACTCCCACAAAGGCACCTCCTTCCCCCAAGTAGGTCTGTGACTATCCGGAGTGTCCTCTGACTGGTGGGCCATACTATGTTCCCCCAAAATGGCCTGTCTTCTCTCAGATCTTGTTTCCTTGACCAACTCTGTGAAGATGTCAGGAAAAAGTGGTTAGCCACTACCTGTTTTCTCAGGAAAGGTCCATCTTCAGAGCTCTCCTGGCATTTGGCCATCCTCACATCATTAGGTACCAAGAAAACTGACTCTGTCCTTGGTAAATCCAAACAAGTGAGCCCACTGGGCCTGGGACTGGGACTGCCTCTGGGTGCCTGGCTTCTTGGATACCAAGTTCAGAGAGTTCCATCACCAAGGAAATGAGGTATGTCACATTCTTTGGAACTGAATGAGGTCACTGCCTTGGCAACCACTTTGTCCTAACAGTTGCTTCCAAGGGTTACATAAGATGGAGGTTTCCCCTACTTCCTGTGACACTTTCATAAGGTAGAATGTATATCAACCATTGGCACCCGGGAACAGCTCTCCACTCAGGCCTGGATTGTTCCACCTTGTCTACAATAAGAAGAGAGAGGCAGATTCAGACACATCCCTTCATCCTGACCAGGTTGTTTGCCATGGAAGATGACTTTTGCTCTCTCAGGTGCTTCATACCTGCCTACAACTTCTCCAGGTATCATTTGTGCATGGACATTTGAGGTTCTCATCTGGTGGAAGATCCCCAACTTTCCTGTATTGTAAGAACCCCTCTGTCCCTGCTCTTCTGTAAAATGATTCAGGGAACAGTGTATACTTGGGGTTAAAAACAGGTTTGATTTGGTGACGAATGATTCTGTGCGATGAATAATGGGATTGGGAACCTGCAATATTTACAAGAATATAGAGGTAAAATATAAGTATGAAAAAAGAAATCTAGGTATGATTTGAAGCCCAGAAGGGTTTTGCCCTTGATTGGGATACTTAGCTTTGAATTATGTTCTGCAAGGTGTCTCAGATAATTCGAATTACAATGGCATAGGACCTTGTACATTGGATGATAGAATTTAGAAGAGAACATCAGGTCAAAAAGGGATATTCAGTAGGATTAGGAAGATAGTCGGTAGGTTTAGGAAGAAGAGTGAGAATAGGATTTGGACCAAAAGTTCTTTAGCAATAGACTTTTGGTTATAGAGTGAATGAAAATGTCAGCACATATAAAGAGTCAGTCACTATGTTGAACTGGGGAAAATATGTAGTAAAGCAGATATCAATAGAAACATTACGAAATCAGGCAAAGTATAAAGTGAGGGATAGAATTAGACATTTTCAACAGTGTTGAGTTTGAATATATAAATTAGGAAAAAACAAATATGTAGTCACCAATAGGATTGACAATTGACAGCATTAGGCAACGTGGACATGGATGTTTTTAGAAATCCATGTTCACTTTAAATTTAGGCTTTGGTACAATCATAAGTGTGACCTTTCCATTTTCTGTCCAGAATATTACTGTGATAATGAGGTGACATGAGTATTTCTTTCACCATTTCTGGGAGCAATATATTGAAGATGTAATATTAGAATCGGGGTACAAAGAGGTGTACCCTGTTTCTATGAACATAGAAAAAAAGCATGAATAGACCATACTGTGAATAAATAATATAATTTTTTCAACTTTAAATAATGAATTGAACTGATATCTGAAAAATTAAAGGAAATCGTATATTGATATACAATCATTCATTCCAACCAGTTATATATCTATTGGAAATATTAGTGTTTTGGTTTATCATGAAGAGTGTGTGAGTTTTGCTTCAAAATGATTATGGAAATTCAAAATTATGTGTTTGGAAAGAAGTCTGATGAAAA
Organism: Callospermophilus lateralis; assembly: GCF_048772815.1. Lineage (NCBI taxonomy): Eukaryota > Metazoa > Chordata > Mammalia > Rodentia > Sciuridae > Callospermophilus > Callospermophilus lateralis. Next base: position 268,983 of record NW_027512903.1, read on the forward strand.
GACCAGTCAAGAAAACCTGACAATACATGTGTTCTGAAGCAAGAAGTGATTAAAGTTGAAACAAATGCCTATTAATTTGTGAACTTGTTCATGCAATGTATATCCTATGATGTGCAAAAACTGAAGAAACAATAATGTACCAGTGTCGAATACAAATGAATGACAAATTACATATCATGTCCCATAGGAGTCTTCTTGCATTGATGTTAGACTGGGTCAGTTACTGTAGAGTAATTAGGATTTGTATGCACCATTCACTGAAGTTAGGTTTCAGTACTATGAAACAAATATGTATTTCAGGTGGATGAATATTTCTGAATATAATCTTGTGAAAAGTTGATTATAAATCCACATACATGTACATGAATGAATTTAGAGAGTATATATTAGACACATTTTTTCATATTTTGAAAAATTTGGAGAGTGTATATATATATCTATGTCTATACACACACACAGACACACAAACACACACAGACACACACACACAGACACACACACACACAACATTCACAGACATTAGAAAGTACCAATATAAATGCCAATCGAAATTCATCAGTAAATATATATCATCGAGAGATGCAAAAATATTTATTTTACTGAACATGAGTTTATGCATAATTTTGTTCTACTAGGACGTTCTCCTATAGGTTGAATTTTCATTTCCAACAGCATTTGGGAGGAGTGAACTCTTCTCACAATTTGTATCTGCCAAGACAGCCACCTCACAAAAATGTATGTGTGATACCTGGTAGGATTTTATATATGCATATAAATATACATGTGTGAATAGGCTACAGAAAAAGGAAACAAGAATTCACATATTTGTTAAGTTTAAAAAGAGATGCAGAATATTTCAATTAAAATTTGACGAGATTTATAACTCCTACCTTATATAATGCAAATGTCGAGTCCAACTATACAACATGTCTCCTCTGAAGTGCTTGTATTTCTATTGTGTTGGGTTAATTTTCCCCATTATATTAGGATAAATAGTCTGAGTCTACTAGGTAAGTTTTAGTGTCTGGGATTCAGTACTTCAAATGGAAAATTGGAAAATGAATCCAATGTGTACGTAAGTATATGCTGCACAAATATCCTCGCGCTCTCATCCAGAACAATGCCTTGACATTACCTTCACCCCAAGTAAGACACAATTAGAGGAGAAGAGTTACAAAATCAGTGAATACATATCTGGAATGGAAAATGCTCAGGAGTTCACAACCTTGGAAGTGGTAGAGGAGTTTCCAAAAGTAAGGGACAGGGTAAACACTCCTCAAACATGGAACTCTGCTGGCCTAAAAACTTTTTGAGAAACTGCCTCTGAGCTTCCGCACTTGAAATATATGTTGTTTTCATGAGATTTGGCTTCCTTTGTAGTGAGACCATCAAAGCTGGGTCTGCATCTATGTGACCTGGAGGACATGGTTTCTTATTTTCCAATGAACAAGATGAAGCAGTGCTGAATCCTCTCTTTTTAGGTAAATTGAGGCCACTAGGGACTAAGTGTCTCCCCGTCTCCCCGTGTGGACTGTGAAGCCATTTGGTCCTCCTCCACTTTTTGTGGTGTTTAGGCTGCTGCACTGTGAGTTTGGTATTTGTTTCACGAAATACTAGGAGCTAAACTGGGACACAGTGCTGGAGGGAGTTCTGTCACGTGTGGTGGGTCAGGGTCTGCAAGAGAATGCACCAACTAGGCTTCTATCTCTCACAGCTTGCCCCATTGCCCCCTTGTCCATATCAACCTGATTCTTAATTTTCCTCTTAAAACTCTCCATATAACAAGATGCCTTTACATATAAGGGTCTGCTGGCAGCACCATGTCAGTTACAAGCCATTTGGAATCCAATGGTAGATCCACATGGCCCTACCACGGATGTTTTATCAAACACCTCCCCAGCACTGCTCTAGACCCACTACTCAGCAGGCTCCAACTTACTGTCATCTCTGTTCTACACCATTTTCATGAAACTCAGTAAATCAAGGCACTGTCTGGTATACTCATGATCAGCAATAGGACATCCAATGTTTCTCCAGTGCCACCTGGTCATAGGAATTTCAAAAATTTCATGGTATTTATCTAGCCATTTTTCAAGCATGAAGTTGGAGGCACTGTGGGTTTCAATTCATTCAGCAAACATTAAATGGTGAGGATGCTCATTTCAATGAAATGTCTGGAGAAATCTCACAGGCAAGGCTTCCCAAAGAATGGACAAAAGGTCACATTAGGCCAGGCCCATTGAGGTCTACAATGTGAGGTGCATGTGTGTTTTGACTCTCAACTATGGATGCCATTTCTTTAAGAATAAAATCATGTGATATCCTTGCTGAGATTCCCAGGCCTCTGTGGAAATCCACCCGGGGCCTAGGTCTCAGTTTCCAAGAGCGACTTTCATGCATGGCCTCTTAAAATCCCAACTAAACTCATGGCAATGCATCTCTGAGTTAAGTTCCAAAACCCAGTGTTTAAGGGGAATCACACCAGAGTTCAAGCCCACGTGGAACCAGTCATTTTTTCCAATGCCACACAAATGACCAACATTAAAACCAAAACACTCCCACATGGCCCTCACCTTATTCCATATAGTCAATCATCTTAACATCTGGCTGGAGGTTTCCATGAGGGGTGCAGCCCAAGACAGTGTCCAAAATCAGCTCGTTTGCCCCTCATTTGCCTAAAGTCAGGGTAGCCTGGACACCGTTGCTGTGAACCAGGAGTGAACAAATAAGCCTGCCGTTAATACTTCTATGTTTCTCCAATTTGAGGGCTACTGATTTTAGGTATCGATTCTTTAGGTGATTTAGAGTCATGCGAAAACACAAGCACCTCTGCAGGGCTTTGAAGAACTCATTTGACTCACATAATCCCTATTCTCATTTGTTGGAGTGCAGGAACCTAACAGAGGAAGGCAAGAGTCTTCATCCACAATGAATGATATTTTTTGCCATTTTGGTTTTGGAAGCTCACATGGGATCATTCTTAAGATCCATCAGGTGCTGAGAATCTAAGTCACAGCCACACACAGGACCAAGAGGCTGATAAAGGCACATCCCTTTCCAAAGCAATTAAGCAAAGAACCACAGGTGAGGCCCATTCATTTCCATTTGAAAACTGTTTTCTTAAGGCTTCACAAAGGGGTGGCCTGAGGCAAAGACCTTCCTGACATTCAGTGCAACACAACAATAAGTAAGCAAAAAGCCCAAAGCAGTGTTTCTGCACTGAGACTTTCCTGGTCACACTGAAATCTGAGTTTTCTGAGATGCTCGCCATTCTCTTCAACTATCCTTTACATGGCCATGTCACAGAGCTTGGAGGTGGTACATATTTTGGACACAAATCCCTGAGCCCATTCTGGAGAGTGGCCAGAATTCAGGAAGAAAACAACAACTTAGAAAGATAGCAGGTGTTGCACATCGATAAGACAAGCTGCAGTCCATTCATATGTTGGGCAGGATGAATTATGGGAAGATTTATACTAGACAGGACACATCCATTAATGCATTCACTTTTCTAATGTCTACAACAACGGACACAGTGGGATACACATAAACAGAAACACTCGCCTTGTCAAATGACTTACTAGAAACTGTCTGCTCCAAACCAAACAAACCGCCTTTTGGATCTATTCTCAGAACATGAGACAAAACAACAAACGCACACCCACTCCCACAAAGGCACCTCCTTCCCCCAAGTAGGTCTGTGACTATCCGGAGTGTCCTCTGACTGGTGGGCCATACTATGTTCCCCCAAAATGGCCTGTCTTCTCTCAGATCTTGTTTCCTTGACCAACTCTGTGAAGATGTCAGGAAAAAGTGGTTAGCCACTACCTGTTTTCTCAGGAAAGGTCCATCTTCAGAGCTCTCCTGGCATTTGGCCATCCTCACATCATTAGGTACCAAGAAAACTGACTCTGTCCTTGGTAAATCCAAACAAGTGAGCCCACTGGGCCTGGGACTGGGACTGCCTCTGGGTGCCTGGCTTCTTGGATACCAAGTTCAGAGAGTTCCATCACCAAGGAAATGAGGTATGTCACATTCTTTGGAACTGAATGAGGTCACTGCCTTGGCAACCACTTTGTCCTAACAGTTGCTTCCAAGGGTTACATAAGATGGAGGTTTCCCCTACTTCCTGTGACACTTTCATAAGGTAGAATGTATATCAACCATTGGCACCCGGGAACAGCTCTCCACTCAGGCCTGGATTGTTCCACCTTGTCTACAATAAGAAGAGAGAGGCAGATTCAGACACATCCCTTCATCCTGACCAGGTTGTTTGCCATGGAAGATGACTTTTGCTCTCTCAGGTGCTTCATACCTGCCTACAACTTCTCCAGGTATCATTTGTGCATGGACATTTGAGGTTCTCATCTGGTGGAAGATCCCCAACTTTCCTGTATTGTCAGAACCCCTCTGTCCCTGCTCTTCTGTAAAATGATTCAGGGAACAGTGTACACTTGGGGTTAAAAACAGGTTTGATTTGGTGATGAATGATTCTGTGCGATGAATAATGGGATTGGGAACCTGTAATATTTACAAGAATATAGAGGTGAAATATAAGTATGAAAAAAGAAATCTTGGTATGCTTTGAAGCCCAGAAGGGTTTTGCCCTTGATTGGGATACTTAGCTTTGAATTATGTTCTGCAAAGATGTCTCAGATAATTTGATATACAATGGCATAGGACCTTGTACATTGGATGATTGAATTTAGAAGAGAACATCCAGTCAAAAAGGGATATTCAGTAGGATCAGGAAGATAGTCGGTAGGTTTAGGAAGACGAGTGAGTATAGGATTTGGACCAAAAGTTCTTTAGCAATAGACTTTTGGTTATAGAGTGAATGTAAATGTCAGCACTTATGAAGAGTCAGACACTATGTTGAACTGGGGAAAATATGTAGAAAAGCAGATATCAATGGAAACATTACGAAATCAGGCAAAGTATAAAGTGAGGGATAGAATTAGACATTTTCAACAGGGTTGAGTTTGAATATATAAATTAGGAAAAAGCAAATATGTAGTCACCAGTAGGAGTGACAATTGACAGCATTAGGCAACCTGGACATGGATGTTTTTAGAAATCCATGTTCACTTTCCATTTAGGCTTTGGTACAATCATAAGTGTGACCGTTCCATTTTTTTTCCAGAATATTACTGTGATAATGAGGTGACATGAGTATTTCTTTCACCATTTCTGGGAGCAATATATTGAAGATGTAAAATTAGAATCGGGGGTACAAATAGGTGTACCCTGTTTCTATGAACATAGAGAAAAACCACGAATAGACCATACTGTGAATAAATAATATAACTTTTTTGAACTTTAAATAATGAATTGAACTGATATCTGAAAAATGAAAGGAAATTGTATATTGATATACAATCATTCATTCCAACCAGTTATATATCTAATGGAAATATTAGTGTTTTGGTTTATCATGAAGAGTGTGTGAGTTTTGCTTCAAAATGATTATGGAAATTCAAAATAATGTGTTTGGAAAGAAGTCTCATGAAAAGACCAGTCAAGAAAACCTGACAATACATGTGTTCTGAAGCAAGAAGTGATTAATGTTGAAACAAATGCCTATTAATTTGTGAACTTGTGGATGAAATGTATATCCTATGATGTGCAAAAACTGAAGAAACAATAATGTACCAGTGTCGAATACAAGTGAATGACAAATTACATATCATGTCCCATAGGAGTCTACTTGCATTGATGTTAGACTGGGTCAGATACTGTAGAATAATTAGGATTTGTATGCACCCTTCACTGAAGTTAGTAGTCATTACTAGGAAACAAATATGTATTTCAGGTGGATGAATATTTCTGATTATAATCTTGTGAAAAGTTGATTATTAATCAACATACATGAACATGAATGAATTTAGAGAGTGTATACTAGACACATATATTTCATATTTGGAAAACTTTGGAGAGTATATCTATATCTATATCTATACACACACACACACACACACACACACACACACACAACACTCACAATCATTAAAAAGTACCAATATAAATGCCAATCGAAATTCATCAGTAAATATATATCATCCACAGATGCAAAAATATTTATGTTACTGAACATGAGTTTATGTATAATGTTGTTCTTCTAGGACGCTCTCTTATAGGTTGAATTTTCATTTCCAACAGCATTTAGGAGGAGTGAACACTTTTCACAATTTATATCTGCCAAGATATCCACCTTACAAAAATATACGTGTGATACCTGGTAGGATTCTATATATGCATATAAATATACATGTGTGAATAGGCTACAGAAATTGGAAACAAGTATTCACATATTTGTTAAGTTTAAAAACACATGGAGAATATTTCAATTAAAATTTGACTAGATGTATAACTCCTACCTTATATAATGCAAATGTCAATTCCAACTATAGAACATGTCTCCTCTGAAGTGCTTGTATTTCTATTGTGTTGGGTTAATTTTCCCCATTATATTAGGATGAATAGTCTGAGTCTACTAGGTATGGGTTAGTGTCAGGGATTCAGTACTTCGAATGAAAAATTGGAAAATGAATCCAATGTGTATGTAAATATATGCTGCACAAATATCCTCCCGCTCTCATCCAAAACAATGCCTTGACATTACCTTCACCCCAAGTAAGACACAATTAGAGGAGAAGAGTTACACAATCAGTGAATACATATCTGGAATGGAAAATGCTCATTAGTTTACAACCTTGGAGGTGGTTTAGGAGTTTCCAAAAGTAAGGGACATGGTAAACACTCCACAAACATGTAACTCTGCTGGCCTAAAAACTTTTTGAGAAACTGCCTCTGAGCTTCCGCACTTGAAATATATGTTGTTTTCATGAGATTTGGCTTCCTTTGTAGTGAGACCATCAAAGCTGGGTCTGCATCTATGTGACCTGGAGGACATGGTTTCTTATTTTCCAATGAACAAGATGAAGCAGTGCTGAATCCTCTCTTTATAGGTAAACTGAGGCCACTGGGGACTAAGTGTCACCCCGTCTCCCCGTGTGGACTGTGAAGCCATTTGGTCCTCCTCCACTTTTTGTGGTGTTTAGGCTGCTGCACTGTGAGTTTGGTATTTGTTTCACGAAATACTAGAAGCTAAACTGGGACACAATGCTGGAGGGAGTTCTGTCACCTGTGGTGGGTCAGGGTCTGCAAGAGAATGCACCAACTAGGCTTCTATCTCTCACAGCTTGCCCCATTGCCCCCTTGTCCATATCAACCTGATTCTTAATTTTCCTCTTAAAACTCTCCATATAACAAGATGCCTTTACATATAAGGGTCTGCTGGCAGCACCATGTCAGTTACAAGCCATTTGGAATCCAATGGTAGATGCACATGGTCCTACCACGGATGTTTTATCAAACGCCTCCCCACCACTGCTCTAGACCCACTACTCAGCAGGCTCCAAATTACTGGCATCTCTGTTCTACACCATTTTCATGAAACTCAGTAAATCAAGGCACTGTCTGGTATACTCATGATCAGCAATAGGACATCCAATGTTTCTCCAGTGCCACCTGGTCATAGGAATTTCAAAAATTTCATGGTATTTATCTAGCCATTTTTCAAGCATGAAGTTGGAGGCACTGTGGGTTTCAATTCTTTCAGCAAACATTAAATGGTGTGGAAGCTCATTTCAATGAAATCTCTGGAGAAATCTCACAGGCAAGGCTTCCCAAAGAATGGACAAAACTTCACATTAGGCCAGGCCCATTGAGGTCTACAATGTGAGGTGCATGTGTGTTTTGACTCTCAACTATGGATGCCATTTCTTTAAGAATAAAATCATGTGATATGCTTGGTGAGATTCCCAGGCCTCTGTGGAAATCTACCCGGGGCCTATGTCTCAGTTTCCAAGAGCAACTTTCATGCGTGGCCTCTTAAAATCCCAACAAAATTCATAGCAATGCTTCTCTGAGTTCAGTTCCAAAACCCAGTGTTTAATTGGAATCACACCAGAGTTCAAGCCCACGTGGAACCAGTCATTTTTTCCAATGCCACACAAATGACCAACATTAAAACCAAAACACTCCCACATGGCCCTCACCTTATTCCATATAGTCAATCATCTTAACCTCTGGCTGGAGGTTTCCATGAGGGGTGCAGCCCAAGACAGTGTCCAAAATCAGCTCGTTTGCCCCTCATTTGCCTAAAGTCAGGGTAGCCTGGACACCGTTGCTGTGAACCAGGAGTGAACAAATAAGCCTGCCGTTAATACTTCTATGTTTCTCCAATTTGAGGGCTACTGATTTTAGGTATCGATTCTTTAGGTGATTTAGAGTCATGCAAAAACACAAGCACCTCTGCAGGGCTTTGAAGAACTCATTTGACTCACAGAATACCTATTCTCGTTTGTTGGAGTGCAGGAACCTAACAGAGGAAGGCAAGAGTCTTCATCCACAATGAATGATATTTTTTGCCATTTTGGTTTTGGAAGCTCACATGGGATCATTCTTAAGATCCATCAGGTGCTGAGAATCTAAGTTACAGCCACACACAGGACCAAGAGGCTGATAAAGACACATCCCTTTCCAAAGCAATTAAGCAAAGAACCACAGGTGAGGCCCATTCATTTCCATTTGAAAACTGTTTTCTTCAGGCTTCACAAAGGGGTGGCCTGAGGCAAAGACCTTCCTGACATTCAGTACAACACAACAATAAGTAAGCAAAAAGCCCAAAGCAGGGTTTCTGCACTGAGACTTTCCTGGTCACACTGAAATCTGAGTTTTCTGAGATGCTCGCCATTCTCTTCAACTATCCTTTACATGGCCATGTCACAGAGCTTGGAGGTGGTACATATTTTGGACACAAATCCCTGAGCCTATTCTGGAGAGTGGCCAGAATTCATGAAGAAAACAACAACTTAGAAAGATAGCAGGTGTTGCACATCGATAAGACAAGGTGCAGTCCATTCTTATATTGGGCAGGATGAATTATATTGAAGATTTATACTAGACAGGATACATCCATTAATGCATTCTCTTTTCTAATGTCTACAACAACGGACACAGTGGGATACACATAAACAGAAACACTCGCCTTGTCAAATGACTTACTAGAAACTGTCTGCTCCAAACCAAACAAACCGCCTTTTGGATCTATTCTCAGAACATGAGACAAAACAACAAATGCACACCCACTCCCACAAAGGCACCTCCTTCCCCCAAGTAGGTCTGTGACTATCCGGAGTGTCCTCTGACTGGTGGGCCATACTATGTTCCCCCGAAATGGCCTGTCTTCTCTCAGATCTTGTTTCCTTGACCAACTCTGTGAAGATGTCAGGAAAAAGTGGTTAGCCACTACCTGTTTTCTCAGGAAAGGTCCATCTTCAGAGCTCTCCTGGCATTTTTCCATCCTCACATCAATAGGTACCAAGAAAACTGGCTCTGTCCTTGGTAAATCCAAACAAGTGAGCCCACTGGGCCTGGGACTGGGACTGCCTCTGGGTGCCTGGCTTCTTGGATACCAAGTTCAGAGAGTTCCATCACCAAGGAAATGAGGTATGTCACATTCTTTGGAACTGAATGAGGTCACTGCCTTGGCAACCACTTTGTCCTAACAGTTGCTTCCAAGGGTTACATAAGATGGAGGTTTCCCCTACTTCCTGTGACACTTTCATAAGGTAGAATGTATATCAACCATTGGCACCCGGGAACAGCTCTCCACTCAGGCCTGGATTGTTCCACCTTGTCTACAATAAGAAGAGAGAGGCAGATTCAGACATATCCCTTCATCCTGACCAGGTTGTTTGCCATGGAAGATGACTTTTGCTCTCTCAGGTGCTTCATACCTGCCTACAACTTCTCCAGGTATCATTTGTGCATGGACATTTGAGGTTCTCATCTGGTGGAAGATCCCCAACTTTCCTGTATTGTAAGAACCCCTCTGTCCCTGCTCTTCTGTAAAATGATTCAGGGAACAGTGTATACTTGGGGTTAAAAACAGGTTTGATTTGGTGACGAATGATTCTGTGCGATGAATAATGGGATTGGGAACCTGCAATATTTACAAGAATATAGAGGTGAAATATAAGTATGAAAAAAGAAATCTAGGTATGCTTTGAAGCCCAGAAGGGTTTTGCCCTTGATTGGGATACTTAGCTTTGAATTATGTTCTGCAAAGATGTCACAGATAATTTGATATACAATGGCATAGGACCTTGTACATTGGATGATTGAATTTAGAAGAGAACATCCAGTCAAAAAGGGATATTCAGTAGGATTAGGAAGATAGTCGGTAGGTTTAGGAAGACGAGTGAGTATAGGATTTGGACCAAAAGTTCTTTAGCAATAGACTTTTGGTTATAGAGTGAATGTAAATGTCAGCACATATGAAGAGTCAGACACTATGTTGAACTGTGGAAAATATGTAAAAAAGCAATATCAATGGAAACATTACGAAATCAGGCAAAGTATAAAGTGAGGGATAGAATTAGACATTTTCAACAGGGTTGAGTTTCAATATATAAATTAGGAAAAAACAAATATGTAGTCACCAATAGGAGTGACAATTGACAGCATTAGGCAACCTGGACATGGGTGTTTTTAGAAATCCATGTTCACTTTCCATTTAGGCTCTGGTACAATCATAAGTGTGACCGTTCCATTTTTTTTCCAGAATATTACTGTGATAATGAGGTGACATGAGTATTTCTTTCACCATTTCTGGGAGCAATATATTGAAGATGTAAAATTAGAATCGGGGGTACAAATAGGTGTACCCTGTTTCTATGAACATAGAGAAAAACCACGAATAGACCATACTGTGAATAAATAATATAACTTTTTTGAACTTTAAATAATGAATTGAACTGATATCTGAAAAATGAAAGGAAATTGTATATTGATATACAATCATTCATTCCAACCAGTTATATATCTAATGGATATATTAGTGTTTTGGTTTATCATGAAGAGTGTGTGAGTTTTGCTTCAAAATGATTATGGAAATTCAAAATAATGTGTTTGGAAAGAAGTCTCATGAAAAGACCAGTCAAGAAACCCTGACAATACATGTGTTCTGAAGCAAGAAGTGATTAATGTTGAAACAAATGCCTATTAATTTGTGACCTTTGGATAAAATGTATATCCTATGATGTGCAAAAACTGAAGAAACAATAATGTACCAGTGTCGAATACAAATGAATGACAAATTACATATCATGTCCCATAGGAGTCTACTTGCATTGATGTTAGACTGGGTCAGATACTGTAGAATAATTAGGATTTGTATGCACCCTTCACTGAAGTTAGTAGTCAGTGCTAGGAAACAAATATGTATTTCAGGTGGATGAATATTTCTGATTATAATCTTGTGAAAAGTTGATTATAAATCAACATACATGAACATGAATGAATTTAGAGAGTGTATACTAGACACATATATTTCATATTTGGAAAACTTTGGAGAGTATATCTATATCTATATCTATACACACACACACACACACACACACACACACACACACACAACACTCACAGACATTAAAAGTACCAATATAAATGCCAATCGAAATTCATCAGTAAATATATATCATCCACAGATGCAAAAATATTTATGTTACTGAACATGAGTTTATGTATAATGTTGTTCTTCTAGGACGCTCTCTTATAGGTTGAATTTTCATTTCCAACAGCATTTAGGAGGAGTGAACACTTCTCACAATTTGTATCTGCCAAGACATCCACCTTACAAAAATGTACGTGTGATACCTGGTAGGATTCTATATATGCATATAAATATACATGTGTGAATAGGCTACAGAAATTGGAAACAAGTATTCACATATTTGTTAAGTTTAAAAACACATGGAGAATATTTCAATTAAAATTTGACTAGATGTATAACTCCTACCTTATATAATGCAAATGTCAAGTCCAACTATAGAACATGTCTCCTCTGAAGTGCTTGTATTTCTATTGTGTTGGGTTAATTTTCCCCATTATATTAGGATGAATAGTCTGAGTCTACTAGGTATGGGTTAGTGTCAGGGATTCAGTACTTCGAATGAAAAATTGGAAAATGAATCCAATGTGTATGTAAATATATGCTGCACAAATATCCTCCCGCTCTCATCCAAAACAATGCCTTGAAATTACCTTCACCCCCAAGTAAGACACAATTAGAGGAGAAGAGTTACACAATCAGTGAATACATATCTGGAATGGAAAATGCTCAGGAGTTCACAACCTTGGAGGTGGTTTAGGAGTTTCCAAAAGTAAGGGACATGATAAACACTCCACAAACATGTAACTCTGCTGGCCTAAAAACTGTTTGAGAAACTGCCTCTGAGCTTCCGCACTTGAAATATATGTTGTTTTCATGAGATTTGGCTTCCTTTGTAGTGAGACCATCAAAGCTGGGTCTGCATCTATGTGACCTGGAGGACATGGTTTCTTATTTTCCAATGAACAAGATGAAGCAGTGCTGAATCCTCTCTTTATAGGTAAACTGAGGCCACTGGGGACTAAGTGTCTCCCCGTCTCCCCGTGTGGACTGTGAAGCCATTTGTTCCTCCTCCAATTTTTGTGGTGTTTAGGCTGCTGCACTGTGAGTTTGGTATTTGTTTCACGAAATACTAGCAGCTAAACTGGGACACAGTGCTGGAGGGAGTTCTGTCACGTGTGGTGGGTCAGGGTCTGCAAGAGAATGCACCAACTAGGCTTCTATCTCTCACAGCTTGCCCCATTGCCCCCCTGTCCATATCAACCTGATTCTTAATTTTCCTCTTAAAACTCTCCATATAACGAGATGCCTTTACATATAAGGGTCTGCTGGCAGCACCATGTCAGTTACAAGCCATTTGGAATCCAATGGTAGATGCACATGGTCCTACCACGGATGTTTTATCAAACGCCTCCCCACCACTGCTCTAGACCCACTACTCAGCAGGCTCCAAATTACTGGCATCTCAGTTCTACACCATTTTCATGAAACTCAGTAAATCAAGGCACTGTCTGGTATACTCATGATCAGCAACAGGACATCCAATGTTTCTCCAGTGCCACCTGGTCATAGGAATTTCAAAAATTTCATGGTATTTATCTAGCCATTTTTCAAGCATGAAGTTGGAGGCACTGTGGGTTTCAATTCATTAGGCAAACATTAAATGGTGAGGCAGCTCATTTCAATGAAATCTCTGGAGAACTGTCACAGGCAAGGCTTCCCAAAGAATGGAGAAAACGTCACATTAGGCCAGGCCCATTGAGGTCAACAATGTGAGGTCCATGTGTGTTTTGACTCTCAATTATGGCTGCCATTTCTTTAAGAATAAAATCATGTGATATCCTTGCTGAGATTCCCAGGCCTCTGTGGTAAACTACCCGGGGCCTAGGTCTCAGTTTCCAAGAGCGACTTTCATGCGTGGCCTCTTAAAATCCCAACAAAATTCATGGCAATGCTTCTCTGAGTTCAGTTCCAAAACCCAGTGTCTAAGGGGAATCACACCAGAGTTCAAGCCCACGTGGAACCAGTCATTTTTTCCAATGCCACACAAATGACCAACATTAAAACCAAAACACTCCCACATGGCCCTCACCTTATTCCATATAGTCAATCATCTTAAGCTCTGGCTGGAGGTTTCCATGAGGGACGCAGCCCAAGACAGTGTCCAAAATCAGCTCGTTTGCCCCTCATTTGCCTAAAGTCAGGGTAGCCTGGACACCGTTGCTCTGAACCAGGAGTGAACAAATAAGCCTGCCGTTAATACTTCTGTGTTTCTCCAATTTGAGGCCTACTGATTTTAGGTATGGATTCTTTAGGTGATTTAGAGTCATGCGAAAACACAAGCACCTCTGCAGGGCTTTAAGAACTCATTTGATCCAAAGAATCCCTATTCTCATTTGTTGGAGTGCAGGAACCTAACAGAGGAAGGCAAGAGACTTCATCCACAATGAATGATATTTTTTTGCCATTTTGGTTTTGGAAGCTAACATGGGATCATTCTTAAGATCCATCAGGTGCTGAGAATCTAAGTCACAGCCACACACAGGTCTAAGAGGCTGATAAAGACACATCCCTTTCCAAAGCAATTAAACAAAGAGCCACAGGTGAGGCCCATTCATTTCCATTTGAAAACTGTTTTCTTCAAGCTTCACAAAGGGGTGGCCTGAGGCAAAGACCTTCCTGACATTCAGTGCAACACAACAATAAGTAAGCAAAAAGCCCAAAGCAGGGTTTCTGCACTGAGACTTTCCTGGTCACACAGAAATCTGAGTTTTCTGAGATGCTCGCAATTCTCTTCAGCTATCCAGTACATGGCCATGTCACAGAGCTTGGAGGTGGTACATATTTTGGACACAAATCCCTGAGCCTATTCTGGAGAGTGGCCAGAATTCAGGAAGAAAACAACAACTTAGAAAGATAGCAGGTGTTGCACATCGATAAGACAAGCTGCAGTCCATTCATATGTTGGGCAGGATGAATTATGGGAAGATTTATACTAGACAGGACACATCCATTAATGCATTCTCTTTTCTAATGTCTACAACAACGGAAACAGTGGGATACACATAAACAGAAACACTCGCCTAGTCAAATGACTTACTAGAAACTGTCCGCTCCAAACCAAACAAACCGCCATTTCTATCTATTCTCAGAACATGAGACAAAACAACAAACCCAAACCCACTCCCACAAAGGCACCACCTTCCCCCAAGTAGGTCTGTGAGTATCTGGAGTGTCCTCTGACTGTGGGCCATACTATGTTTCCCCGAAATGGCCTGTCTTCTCTCAGATCTTGTTTCCTTGACCAACTCTGTGAAGATGTCAGGAAAAAGTGGTTATCCACTACCTGTTTACTCAGGAAAGGTCCATCTTCAGAGCTCTCCTGGCATTTGGCCATCCTCACATCATTAGGTACCAAGAAAACTGACTCTGTCCTTGGTAAATCCAAACAAGTGAGCCCACTGGGCCTGGGACTGGGACTGCCTCTGGGTGCCTGGCTTCTTGGATACCAAGTTCAGAGATTTCCATCACCAAGGTAATGAGGTATGTCACATTCTTTGGAACTGAATGAGGTCACTGCCTTGGCAAGCACTTTGTCCTAACAGTTGCTTCCAAGGGTAACATAAGATGGAGGTTGCCCCTACTTCCTGTGACACTTTCATAAGGTAGAATGTATATCAACCATTGGCACCAAGGAACAGCTCTCCACTCAGGCCTGGATTGGTCCACCTTCTCTACAATAAGAAGAGAGAGGCAGATTCAGACACATCTCTTCATCCTGACCAGGTTGTTTGCCATGGAAGATGACTTTTGCTCTCTCAGGTGCTTCATACCTGCCTACAACTTCTCCAGGTATCATTTTTGCATGGACATTTGAGGTTCTCATCAGGTGGAAGGTTCCCAACATTCCTGTATTGTCAGAACCACTCTGTCCCTGCACTTCTGTAAAATGATTGAGGAAACAGTGTATACTTAGGGTTAAAAACAGGTTTGATTTGGTGACGAATGATTCTGTGCGATGAATAATGGTATTTGGAACCTGCAATATTTACAAGAATATAGAGGTGAAATATAAGTATGAAAACCGAAATCTACGTATGATTTGAAGCCCAGAAGGTGTTTGCCCTTGATTGGGATACTTAACTTTGAATTATATTCTGCAAAGATGTCTCAGATAATTCGATATACATTGGTATAGCACCTTGTACATTGGATGATTGAATTCAGAAGAGAACATCCAGTCAACGGGATATTCAGTAGGATTAGGAAGATAGTTGGTAGGTTTAGGAAGAAGAGTGAGTATAGGATTTGGACCAAAAGTTCTTTAGCAATAGACTTTCGGTTATAGAGTGAATGTAAATGTCAGCACATATGAAGAGTCAGTCACTATGTTGAACTGGGGAAAATATGTAGAAAAGCAGATATCAATGGAAACATTACGAAATCAGGCAAAGTATAAAGTGAGGGATAGAATTAGACATTTTCAACAGGGTTGAGTTTCAATATATAAATTAGGAAAAACAAATATGTAGTCACCAATAGGATTGACAATTGACAGCATTAGGAAACCTGGACATGGATGTTTTTAGAAATCCATGTTCACTTTCCATTTAGGCTTTGGTACAATCAGAAGTGTGACCTTTCCATTTTTTGTCCAGAATATTACTGTGATAATGAGGTGACATGAGTATTTCTTTCACCATTTCTGGGAGCAATATATTGAAGATGTAAAATTAGAATCGGGGGTACAAATAGGTGTACCCTGTTTCTATGAACATAGAGAAAAACCACGAATAGACCATACTGTGAATAAATAATATAACTTTTTTAAACTTTATATAATGAATTGAATTGATATCTGAAAAATTACAGGAAATCGTATATTGACATACAATCATTCATTCCAACCAGTTATATATCTAATGGAAATATTATTGTTTGGTTTATCATGAAGAGTGTGTGAGTTTTGCTTCAAAAGTGATTATGGAAATCAAAAATAATGTGTTTGGAAAGAAGTCTCATGAAAAGACCAGTCAAGAAACCCTGACAATACATGTGTTCTGAAGCAAGAAGTGATTAAAGTTGAAACAAATGCCTGTAAATTTGTGAACTTGTGGATGAAGTGTATAACTTAAAATGTGCAAAAACTGAAGAAATAATAATGTACCAGTGTTGAGTACATATGAACGTCAAATTACATATCATGTCCCATAGGAATCTACTTGCATTGATGTTAGACTGGGTCAGTTACTGTAGAATAATTAGGATTTGTATGCACCATTCACTGAAGTTAGTTTTCAGTACTAGGAAATAAATATGTATTTCAGGTGGATGAATATTTCTGATTATAATCTTGTGACAAGTTGATTATAAATCCACATACATGAACATGAATGAATTTAGAGAGTTTACTTTAGACACATATATTTCATATTTTGAAAAATCTGCAGAGTGTACAGATATATTACACACACACACACACACACACACACAAACACACAAAACACTGACAGACATTTAAAAGAAGCAATATAAATGGCAATAGAAATTCATCAGTAAATATATATCACCCACAGATGCAAAAATATTTATTATACTGAACATGAATTTATGTATAATGTTCTTCTACTAGGAAGCTCCCCTATAGGTTGAATTTTCAGTTCCAACAGCGTTTAGGAGGTGTGAACTCTTCTCACAGTTTGTATATGCCAAGTCAGCCACCTCAAAATGTACGTGTGATACCTGGTAGGATTCTATATATGCATATAAATATACAAGTGTGAATAGGCTAAAGAGAAAGGGAAACAAGAATTCTCGTATTTTTTAAGTTTAAAAACTTATGGAGAACTTCTTCGATTAAAAATTGACTAAATTTATAACTTTTACCTTATATAATGCAAAAGGCAAGTCCAACTATACAACATGCCTCCAATGAACTGCTTGTATTTCTATAGGTTTGGGTTATTTTTCTCTATCATATTAGGATGAGTTGTTTGAGTCTAGTAGGTATGGGTTAGTGTCAGGGATTCAATATTTCAAAATGAAAATTGGAAAATGAATCCAATTTGTATGCATATATATGCTGCACAAATGTCCTCCCACTCTCATCCAGAACAATGCCTTGACATTACCTTCACCCCAAGTAAGGCACAATTAGAGGAGAAGAGTTAGAAAATCAGTGAACACATATGTGGAATGGAAAATGCTCAGGAGTTCACAACCTTGGAGGTGTTAGAGGAGTTTCCAAAAGCAAGGGACAGGGTAAACACTCCACAAACATGGAGCTCTGCTGGCCTAAACACTTTTTGAGAAACTGCCTTGAGATAGGGCACTTAAATATATGTTGTTGTCAGGAGATTTGGCTTCCTTTGTAGTGAGACCATCAAAGCTGGGTCTGCATCTATGAGACCTGGAGGACATTGTTTCTGATGTTTCAATGAACATGAGGCAGCAGTGCTGATATTTTTCTTTTTAGGTAAACTGTGGCCTCTGGGGTCTAAGTGTCTCCCCGTTGAACTGTGAAGCCATTTGGCCCTCCTACACTTTTTGTGGGGTTTTTGCTGCTGCACTGGTAGTTTGGTATTTGCTTCATAAAATAGAAGGAGTTCAACTGGGACACAGTGCTGGAGGGAGTTCTGTCACATGTGGTGGGTCAGGGTCTGCAGGAAAATGCACCAACCAATCTTCTATCCCTCAAAGCTTGCCCCATTGCATCCTTGTCCATAGCAACCTGATTCTGAACATTGCCCTGAATCCTCTCCATATAACAAGATGCCTTTACTTATAAGGGTCTGCTGGCTGCACCATGTAAGCCACAAGCCATTTTTAAGCCAATGGAAGATCCAAATTGCTCCAACACAGAAGTTTTATCACACTCCTGCCCACCACAACTCTAGGCCCACTTCTTAGGAGCCTGAAACTTACTGGGACCTCTGTTGTACACCATTTTCATAAAACCCAGTCAAGCAAGGCACTGTCAGGTACATCCATGATCAGCAGCAGGACATCCAAAGGTTCTCTAGTGCAACCTAGTCATGGGAATTTCAAAAATTTCATGGTATTTATCTAGACATTTTACAAGGATGAAGTTGGAAGCACTGTGGGTTTCAATTTTTTCAGGAACCATTAAATGGTGAGGAAGATTATTTCAATGAAAGCTCTGAAGAACCCTCACAGGCAAGGCTTCTCAAAGAGTGGACAAAAGGTCACATTAAGCCAGGCCCATTGAGGTCTACAATGTGAGTTCCATGTGTGTTTTGACTCTCAAATATGGCTGCCAAGTCTTTCGAATGGAATCATGTGATACCTTGGCTGAGATTCCCAGTGCTCTGTGCAAAGCCACTCTGGGGCTAGATCTCAGTTTCCAAGGGTGACTCTCATACATGGCCTCTTTAATCCCAACACAATACATGGCAATACTTTTCTGAGGTCAGTTTCTGAACTCAGTCTCTAAGGGGAATCACACCAAAGTTCAAGCACAGGTAGACCCAGTTATGTCTTCCAACTGCCACACAAATATCCACAATTAAATCCAAAACACTCCCACATGTCACTCATCTTTTCTATATACCCACTCATCATAACCTCTGGCTGGAGGTTTCCATGAGGGGTGCTGCCCAAGACAGTGTCCAAAATAACCACCCTTGCCCCTCATTTGCCTAAAATCAGGGTGGCCTGGACATCCTTCCAGTGAACCAGGAGTGATCAAATTGGCCGGCCATTAAGATGGCACTGCTTCTCCAATTTGAGGCCTACTGACTGTGGGGTTTAGAGTCTTTATGTGATTTGGAGTCATGAGAAAAATCAAGCACTTAGGGGCTATCCTCTGCAGGGTTTTGAGGAACACATTTAAACCAAATGATCCCTATTCTCACTTGATGAAGGTCAGGAACCTTACAGAGGAATGCGAGAGACTTCATCCAAAATGAATGCTCTTTTGCCCATTTTGGTTTTGGATGCACACATGGGATCTTTCTTTAGATCCATCAGATGCTAAGAATCTAAGCCACAGCCTCACACAGGGCCAAAAAGCTGATTCAGACACATCCCTTTCCAAAGCAATTAAGCAAAGAGCCACAGGTGATGCCCATTCATTTCTATTTGAAAACTATTTCTTTTGACTCTACAAAGGTGTGGCCTGAGGCAAAGACGTTCTGACATTCATGGCAACAGAACAATTGGTAAGCAAAAGGCCCAAAGCAGGGTTTCTCCATTAGAATTTTCTGGTCACACTCATATCTGAATTTTCTTAGATGCTCCCATTCCTTTCAGCAGTCCAGTACATGGCCAAGTCTCAGAGCTTGGAGGTGGTACATATTTTGGACACAAAACTATGAGACTATTCTGGAAATTGGCCAGAATTCAGGAAGAAAACAGGACCTTAGCAAGATTGTAGGAGTTGCCCACCCATAAGTCAAGCCACAGTCCATTCATAAATTGGGCAAGATGAATCTTGAGAAGCTTTCTACTAGTCAGGACACATACAATGATTCATTCTCTTTTCTAATGTCTAAAACCACGGACACAGTGGGATACACAGACAAAGAGACACTGGCCTTGTCAAACGACTTACCAGAAACAGTTCACTCCAAAACAAACAAACCGCCTTTCCTACCTATTCTCAGAACATGAGACAAAACCTCAAACCCACACCCACACACACAAAGGCAGCTCCTTCCCCCAAGTAGGTCTGTGACTATCAGGAGTGTCCTCTGACAGGTGGGCCATACTATGTTCTGATGAAATCGCCTGTCCTGTGTCAGATATGGTCTCATTGGCCCAATCTGTGAAGTTGTCACTAGCCAGCTGTGAGCCACTACCTGCTTTCTCAGGAAAGGCCTCTCTTCAGAGCTTTCCTGACATTTGTCCATCCTCACATCAGTAGGTACCAAGAAAGACTGACTCTGTCCTTGTTAAATCCAAACAAGTGAGACCACTGGGACTGGGTATGGGACTGGCTCTGCGTGCCTGGCTTCCCGGATCCCAAGTTCAGAGAGTTTCATCACCAAGGAAGTGAGGTGAGATTACTTCCTTCAGGAATTTAATGAGGTCACTGCCTTGGCAACCACTTTGTCCTAACAGTAGCTTCCAATAGTCCTATGAGATGGAGGCAGCCCTTACTTCCTGTGACACTTTCATATGTTAGAATGGTATATCAACCATAGGCACCCAGGAACAGCTCTCCACACATGCCTGGTATGGTCCATCTTCTCTACATTAAGAAGAGAGGCTTATTCAGACAAAACCCTTCATTCTGGAAAGGTTTTTTGTGATGTAAGATGACTTTTGCTCTCTCAGGTCCTTCATAGCTGCCTAATCTTCTCCAGGGATCAAATCTGCATGGACCTTTGAGGTTCTCAGCAGGAGGCAGATCCCCTACATTCCTGTATTGTAAGATGAACTCTCTCGCTGCTCTTCTGTAAAGTTAGATTGAGGGAAGAGTGTATGGTTAGGGTTATTAACATGTTCGATTTGGATTACGAATCATCCTGCAGGATGATTAATAGTATTGGGAACCTGCGATATTTATAAGATTATAGAGGTGAAATATAAGTATGAAAACAGAAATGTTGGTAAGATTTGAAGCCCAGAAGGGCATTAGGCCCTTGATTGGGATACTTAGCTTTTAATTACGTTCTACACAGATGTCTCAGATAAATTGATAATCAATGGCATAGGACCTTATACTTTGGATGTTTGATTTTAGAAGAGAACATCCACTCAAATTGAGATAGTCAGTGGGATTAGGAAGATAGTCGGTAGGTTTATAAAAAAGAGTGAGTATAAAATTTGGACAAAAATTTCTGTAGCAATAGGGTTTCGGTTATAGAGTGAATGTAAATGTCAGCACATGTGAAGAGTCAGTCACAATGATTAACTGGGGAAAATATGTAGGAAGGAAAATATCAATAGAGACATTATGAAATGAGGCAATTATATAGTGAGTGATAGGATTAGACATTTTCAATAGGGTTGAGATTGAGTACATAATCTTAGGAAGAAACAAATATGTAGTCACCAATAGGAATGACATTTGAAAGCATTAGGCAACCTGGATATGGATGTTTTTAGTAAGCCATGTTCACTTTCCATTTAGGATTAGGTACAATCATAAGTGTGACCTTTGCATTTTGTGCCCAGAAAATTATTGTGATCAAATATATATGTAGATCATATGATATGTGCATTTCTTCCACCATTTCTGGGAGCAATATTTGAGGACACATAAATTAGTATTGTGGGTACCAAGTGGTGTACCCTGTGTCTACGGATATAGAGATAATGCATGAATAGACCTTAGTGTGAATAAATAATATAACTTTTTTCACTTTAAATAATGGATTGAATTGATATCTTAAAATATATAGGAAATCATATATTGACATACAATCATTCACTCCAACCAGTTACACATATAATGGTAATCTTAGGGTTATTGTTTATCATGAAGTGTGTGTGAGTTTTGTTTCAAAAGTGTTTATGGAAATCGAAAATAATGTGTTTGGAAGGAAGTCTCATGAAAAGACCAGTCAAGAAATATGGAGGAATCCATGTGTTCAAAGCAGGAATTGATTTAAAGTGAAACAAATGCCTATAACTTTGCTAAATTGTGGATGAAATATATATCCTGTGATGTGCATAAACTGATGAAATAGTAATGTACCAGTGTTGAATAAAAATGAAGGTCAAAGTACACATCATGTCCCATAGGAATCTACTTGCATTGATGTTAAACTGGTTCAGTTACTGTAGAAATATTAGGATTTCATGCATTATTCACCATAGTTAGTTTTATTTTTTTTCATTTTTATTTATAATTGTTCAAAACATTACATAGTTGTTGTTATATCATATTTCACATATTTCAAGTGCATTATGAACTCCCATTTTTACCCCATGTACAGATTACAGAATCACATCATTTACACATCTATTGATTCACATATTGCCATACTAGTGTCTATTGAATTCTGCTGCCTTTCCTATCCTCTACTATCCCTCCTCCCCTCCCCGCCCCTCCCCTCTTCTCTCTCTACCCCCTCTACTGTAATAAATTTGTCCCCCTTGTATTATTTTTCCCTTTCCCCTCACTTTCTCTTGTATGTAATTTTATATAACCCTGAGGGTCTCCTTCCAATTCCATGCAATTTTCCTTCTCTCTCCCTTTCCTTTCCACCTCTCATCCCGGTTTAATGTTAATCATCTTGTCATGCTCTTTGTCTCTCCTCTGTTCTTAGTTACTCTCCGTATATCAAAGATGACATTTGGCATTTGTTTTTTAAGGATTGGGTAGCTTCACTTAGCATAATCTGCTCTAATGCCATCCATTTCCCTCCAAATTCTATGATTTTTTTTTCATTTTTCAATGCAGAGTAATACTCCATTGTGTATAAATGCCACAGTATTTTCTCCATTCTTTCATTGAAGGGCATCTAAGTTGGTTTCACAGTCTTCCTGTTGTGAATTGTTCTGCTATGAACATCGATGTAGCAGTGTCCCTGTAGCATGCTCTTTTTAGGTCTTTAGTGAATAGACTGAGTAGGGGAATAGCTGGGTCAAATGGTGGTTCCATTCCCAGCTTTCCAAGAAATCTCCATACTGCTTTCCAAATTGGCTGCACCAATTTGCAGTCCCACCAGCAATGTACAAGTGTACCTCTTTCCCCACATCCTTGCCAGAACTTGTTGTTGTTTGACTTCATAATGTCTGCCAATCTTACTGGAGTGAGATGGTATCTTAGGGTGGTTTTGATTTGCATTTCTCTGACTGCTGGAGATGGTGAGCATTTTTTCATGTACTTGTTGATTGATTGTAAGTCCTCATCTGATAAGTGTCTGTTGAGGTCCTCAGCCCATTTGTTGATTGGGTTATTTGTTATCTTATTGTCTAATTTTTTGAGTTTTTTGTATACTCTGGATATTAGGGCTCTATCTGAAGTGTGAGGAGTTTAGATTTCTTCCCAGCATGTAGGCTCCCTATTTACCTCTCTTATTGCTTCTTTTGCTGCGAAAAAACTTTTTAGTTCATGTCCCATTTGTTGATTCTAGTTATTAACTCTTGTGCTATGGGTGTCCTATTGAGGAATTTGGAGCCCGACCCCACAGTATGCACATCGTAAGCAAATTTTTCTTCTATCAGACACTGTGTCTCTGATTTGATATCAAGCTCATTGATCCATTTTGAGTTAACTTTTGTGCATGGCAAGAGAAAGGGATTCAGTTTCAATTTGTTACATATGGATTTCCAGTTTTCCAAACACCATTTTTTGAAGATGCTATCCTTCCTCCATTGCATGCTTTTAGCCCCTTTATCAAATATAAGATAGTTGTAGTTTTGTGGATTGGTTTCTGTGTCCTCTATTCTGTACCATTGGTCCACCGGCCTATATTGGTACCAGTACCATGCTATTGTTGTTACTATTGCTCTGTAGTATAGTTTGAAGTCTGGTATCGCTCTACCGCCTGATTCGCACTTCCTGCCTAGCATTGTTTTTGCTATTCTGGGACTTTTATTTTTCCATATGTATTTCATGATTGCTTTCTTTATTTCTACAAGAAATGCCTTTGGGATTTTGATTGGCATTGCATTAAACCTATAGAGAAATTTTGGTAATATCGCCATTTTGATGATGTTAGTTCTGCCTATCCATGAACAGGATATATTTTTACATCTTCTAAGATTTTCTTATATTTCTCTCTTTAGGGTTCTGTAGTTTTCATTGTATAAGACTTTCACCTCTTTTGTTAGGTTGATTCCCATCTTTTTTTTTTTTTTAGGATATTGTGAATGGAGTGGTTGTTCTCATTTCCATTTCAGAGGATTTGTCGCTGATATAGAGGAATGCCTTTGATTTATGTGTGTTGATTTTATATCCTGCCACTTTGCTGAATTCATTTATTAGCTCTATTAGTTTCTTTGTAGACCCTTTTGGGTCTGCTAGGTATAGAATCATGTCTTCTGCAATAATAATAATTTAAGTTCTTCTTTTCCTATTTTTATGCCTTTAATTTCTTCCGTCTGTCTAATTGCTCTGGCCAGTGTTTCGAGAACTGTATTGAACAGAAGTGGTGAGAGAGGGCATCCCATTCTTGTTCCAGATTTTAGAGGGAATGCCTTCAATTTTTCTAGATTCAGAATGATGCTAGCTTGAGGCTTAGCATAGATTGCTTTTACAATATTGAGGTATGTTCCTGTTATTCCTAGTTTTTCTAGAGTTTTGAAGATAAAGGGATGCTGTACTTTGTCGAATGCTTTTTGTGCATCTATCGAGATGATCATATGGTTCTTATTTTTAAGTCTATTGATGTGGTGAATAACATTTATTGATTTTCGTATATTGAACAAGCCTTGCATTCCACGGATGAATCCTACTTGATGATGGTGCACAAATTTTTTAATATGTTTTTGTATCTGATTCGCCAGAATTTAATTAGGGATTTTTGCATTTAGGTTCTTTAGGGATATTGGTCTGTAGTTTTCTTTGTTTGAAGTGTTTATGTCTGGTGTAGAAATTAGGGTGATATTGGCCTGGTAGAATGAATTTGGAAGATCTCCCTCTTTTTCAATTTCCTGAAATAGCTTGATAAGTATTAGTATTAGTTCATATTTAAGGGTTTGTAAAACTCTGCTGTATACCCATACTGTCCTGGTCTTTTCTTAGTTGGTAATCTTTGGATGGTTTCTTCTATTTCCTCAATTGATATTGGTCTGTTTAGGTTGTCTATATCCTCCTGACTCAATTTGGACAGATCATATGACTTAAGAAATTTTTCGATGCCTTCACTATCTTCTATTATATTGGAGTATAACGAATCAAATTAATTTCTTATTATCTTCTGTATTTCAGAAATATCTGCTGTGATTGCCAGGGGGTGACAAATAACTTGTGTAGATTGATACAGCAGGAGTGGAAGCCATTTATTGTAGAATCCAAGCGATATTTATACATTTTATAAAGCTTATCTAATTAGCATAAAATAGATACAGCAGTCAACCAATAAGGAATCTCCACACTTAATGGCTTGCTTTTGTTACTTCAAAAACCACTCCCTATGGCATTTGGCCAGGCGCCATCCAGACTTGTTTACAGACCCTAACATTTCTCTGGCAAAATACCAGGTGCCATGCTGACTTGTTTATAGACCTTAACATGTGATATTGACTTTTTCATCCCGTATGCTAGTAATTTGAGTTTTCTCTCTTCTTCTTTCATTAGCATGGCTAAGGGTCTGTCGATTTTATTTATTTTTTCAAAGAACCAATTTTAGTTTCCTCAATTTTTTCAATTGTTTCTTTTGTTTCGATTTCATTAATTTCAGCTTTGATTTTAATTAAATCTTACATTCTACTTATTTTGCTGTTGTTTTCCTCTTCTTTTTCTAGGATTCTGAGATGAAGTATGAAATCATTTATTTGCTGTTGTTTTTTTCTTTTTTTAAGGAACGAAATCCAAGCAATGAATTTTCCTCTTAGAACGGATTTCAATGTGTCCCATAGATTCTGATATGTTGTGCCTGTGTTTTCATTTATCTCTAAGAATTTTTTAATTTCCTCCTTTATGTCTTCTATAACCCATTGTTCATTCAGTAACCTGTTGTTCATTCTACTAGTGATGCATGATTTTTCCTTCCTTCTTTTATCATTGATTTTTAGTTTATATTCCATTATGATCAGATAAGATGCATGGTATTATCTCTACTGCCTTATATTGTCTAAGAATTGCCCTGTGACATAATATATGATCTATTTTTGAGAAGGATCCATGTGCTGCTGAGGAAAAATGTAACTGCTTGATGTTGTGGAGTATATTCTATATATGTCAATTAAGTCTAGGTTATAAATTGTGTTATTGAGTTCTATAGTTTTCTATTTCAACTTTTGTTTGGAAGACCTGTCCAGTGGTGAGAGAGGTGTGTTGAAGTCTCCCATGATTATTGTATGGTGGTCTATTAGACTCTTGATCTTGAGAAAAGTTTGTTTGATGGACATAGCTGCACCATTGTTTTGGGGCATATATATATTTATAATGGTTATGTCTTGTTGCTGTATGGTTCTCTTGAGCAGTATATAGTGTCCCTCTTTATCCCTTTTGATTAACTTTGGCTTGAAATCTATTTTATTTGATATGAGTATGGACACTCCTACTTGTTTCCGAAATCCATATAAGTGATATGATTTTTCCCAACCTTTCCCCTTCAGTCTATGTATGTCTTTTCCTATCAAATGCGTCTCCTGTAGGCAGCATATTATTGGGTCTTGTTTTGTGATCCATTCTACTAGCCTCTGTCTCTTAATTGGTGAGTTTAAGGCATTAACATTTACAGTTATTATTGAGATAATGGTTGTTCTTCTAGCCCTATTTGTTTATTTATGTTATTAAACATGGATTGTTTTCTTCTTTGATTATTTCCCACTTTTACTGTACTACATCCCACTGTTGGTTTTTATTGTTATTTCCCTTTCTTCTTCCTGTATTATTTTCCGAGGATGTTTTGAAGAGATGGTTTTCTAGCTACAAATTATTTTGTAGCTAGAAGATCATGGAAGGTTATAATTTTATCTTCCATCCTGAAGCTTGATTTCACTGGATACACAATTCTTGGTTGGAATCCATTTTCTTTCAGTGTTTGAAAAATGTTATTCATGGATTTTCTAGCTTTCAGAGTCTGTGTTGAAAGATTAGCTGTTATCCTGATTGTTTTACCCCTAAATGTAATCTGCTTATTTTCTCTTGTAGCATTTAAAATTCTCTCCTTATTGTGTACGTTGGGCATCTTCATTATAATGTGTCTAGGTGTGGATCTCTTATGATTTTGCACATTTGGCGTCCTGTAGGCTTCTAGGACTTGGGAGTCAGTCTGATTCTTCAAGTCTGGGAAGTTTTCTCATATTATTTCATTGAATACATTCCTCATTGCTTTGGTTTTAACCTCTATACTTTCCTGTATTCCAATGACTCTTATGTTTGGTCTCTTTATGTTATCCCGTATTTCTTGGATATTCTGTTCATGGTTTCTTAACAGTCTTGCTGAGCTGTCTATGTTCTTTTCAAGTTGGAATACTTTGTCTTCATTGTCTGATGTTCTACCTTCTAAGTGTTCTACTCTGCTGGTAGTCTTCTCAATTGAGTTTTTTAGTTGGTTTATTGCTTTCTGCATTTCTAGGATTTCTGTTTGTTATTTTTTACAACCTCTATCTCTCTGTATAGCTGATCTTTTGCTTCTTGGATTTGTTTATGTAATTCATTGTCGAAGTGATCTTTCATTGTCTGATTTTGCTGTCTAATGTCTTCCTTGAGACTCCAGATCATCTGAAGCATGTATATCCTGAGTTCTTTATCTGACATTCCATCTGCTGCAGCTATTACCCGTGGACCCCTGGGGTGTTCTGCCGATCGGTCGCAGGTCTGCCTACCTTGTAGGTGCTGGCGGCGGCTCTGCTCTGCCCCTATTCCAATTGGGGTGACGTGACTACCATGCAGGTGTGTTGCTGGGCCTGTTCCGCCAGTTTGTCGCAGGTCTGCCTGCCTTGCGGGCACGGGCAATGGATCTGCTCTGCTCCTTTTCCAAATGGGGTGAAGTGTCTGCCGTGCCGGCAGGGCGATGGGCCTCTTCTGCCAGTCAGGTGCAGGTGTGCCTACCTTGCGGGCGCGGGTGATGGCTCTGCTCTGCCCCTACTCCAATTGGGGGGTCGTGACTACCATGCCGGCAGGTTGCTGGGCCTGTTCTGGGTGCGGGCGAAGGCTCTGCTCTTCCCCTACTAATATTGGGGTGACCTGACTACCATGCCGGTGGGCCACTGGGATTGTACTAGGTGCGGGAGAAGGCTCTGCTCTGCAACTACTCCAATTCGGTTGATGTGACTACCACGCCTGCGGGTCGCTGGGCCTGTTCTGGGCAAGGGCGGCAGCTCTGCTCTGCCTCTATTCCAATTGGGGTGACATGACTACCATGCAGGTGTGTCGCTGGGCCTGTTCTGGGTGTGGGCGGCGGCTCTGCTCTGCCCCTCTGGCTTGATGACAAAGTGAGAGAGACCCGGGTGTTTGTGACTCACTTTCTTTACCAGGAGACCAACTGTTTCTGTCACCGCTGGTATCAATGAGGTTATCTCCTCTGCTGCTTTCTGATGACATCAGATCTCTGCCATGTTGGTATCCCATGCAAAAGGCAGCATTTCGTTCCCTTTGTTGGGTGACTAAAGCAATCGGTGAGTCCTGACCGGCATTCACAAGCCCCGTCTCAATCCTGTTGCCACTGCCTATGAAGGCTCGGTAGGTATTTACTGATATTCAGCAAGACCCGGACCGAGAAGCAGTTTCCGCCGGTTCTTTAGCCCTGGGCCAGATCAGTTCCTGGAGGCGGAATTCGGCCGCTCTGGGCTCGCTGTATGTTCTAATAGAAGCAGGCTCCAAGACGCAGTTTCTGCGGGTTCTTTAGCACTGAGCCTGAGTAATTTGTCTGCAACACAAAGGTGAATGGCATCCTGAAATTACCTGTTCTATAGCTGAATAAGCTGCGATCAGTCGAAAACAGGGATGATGAAGTCACCTCTCCATGATGGTGGCCGCTGGGTTCCTCTGTGGTCTGACGGGTGTGGAGAAACGAGTTGGACTGCATGCTTTCCCATCTCAAACCCAGAATTCAGCACTGAGCACAGTGATTGCATACCTGGCAGGAGCCCACAGTACCTGCACCGTTGTATATTTGCCTTGCTATCTCGTCGTTTCCCAGCACGCGCCACAGACTCTAGCCACGGAGCGATTTCCTGAATAAGTCGCATGACCTTCTGTGAGGACAAATCACTCGCGTTTGAGCCCCCGTAGCTGATCCTCCTGAGATGGAAATATGTACACTTGGTTTTGGAGAACCAAAATTTTGCTGGAAATTCCTAACAAGATAGGTTTTAGCCATTCTAACTCGTCATTCTCCCTCACAGTGACGCAGTACATGGTGGTGATGCACTCCCTTCGCAGCCATCATATGATCCCCTGAAGTTAGTTTTCAGTACTAGGAAACAAATAAGTATTTCAAGTGGATGAATATTTCTGAGAATAATCTTTTGAAAAGTTGATTATAAATCCACATACATGAATATGAATGAATTTAGGGAGTGTATAATAAGAAAAATATACTTCATATTTTGAAAAATCTGCAGAGTGAAAAAAAATATATATGTGTATATATATATATATATATATATATATATATATATATATATACACAGAGAGACATTAAAAAGTAGCATTATGTATGCCAATCGAAATTCACCATGAAATATATATCATCCACAGATCCAAAAATATTCATTTTAATGAACATGGATTTATGTCGTTCAACTAAGAAGCTCACCTGTATGTTGAATTTTCAGTTCCAACAGCATTAAGTAGGAGTGATCTCTTCTCACAATTTTTATCTGCCAAGCCAGCCACCTCACAAAATGTACGAGTGATACCAGGTAGAATTCGATATGTGCATATAAAAATACATGTGATGAATAGGCTACAGAGAAAGGGAGACAGTTATTCACATATTTGTTAACTTTTAAAACACATGGAGAACTATTTCAATTAAAATTTGCTAGATTTATAACACCTACCATTTATCATACGAAAGGCAAGTCCAACTATACACCATGCCTCCTGTGAACCTCTTGTATTTCTATTCTGTTTGGGTTATTTTTCTCCATAATATTAGCATTAAAAGTCAAAGTCTATTAGGGTATGTGTTAGTGTCAGGGATTCAGTATTTCGAATGGAAAAATTGAAAATGTATCCAATGTGTATGCAAATATGTGCTACACAAAAAACTTCCCACTCTCATTCAGAACAATGCCTTGACATTACCTTCGCCCCACATAAGACACAATTAGAGGAGAGGAGTTAGAAAATCTGTGAATACATATGTGGAATGGAAAATGCTCAGGAGTTCACAAATTTGGAGGTGGTAGAAGAGGTTCCAAAAGTAAGGGACAGGGTAAACACTCCACAAACATGAAGTTCTGCCAGCCTGACATCTGGAGAAACTGCCTCTAAGGTTTGGCAATGAAATATATGCTGTTGTCAGGAGCATTAGCTTCATTTGTAGTGACACCATCAAAGCTGGGTCTTCATCTATGTGACATGGATGACATTGTTTCTTATTTTCCAATGAACATGAGGCAGCAGTGCTGAATTTTCTATTTGTATGTAATTTGTGGCCACTGGGGTCTAAGTGTCTCCCCGTGTGCACTGTAAATCCATTTGGTCATCCTCCACTATTCATGGTGTTTCTTGCTGCTGCACTGGGAGTTTGGAATTTGCTTCATGAATTACAAAGAGTTCAACAGGGACACAGTGCTTAAGTGAGTTCTGTCAATTGTGGTGGGTCGGGTTCTACAGGAGAATGCACCAACCAGGCTTCTATCCCACATTGCTTACCCCATTGACCATAGCAACCTGATTTTGAACATTGCCCTGCAACCTCTCCATATAACAATATGCTTTTATATATAAGAGTCTACTGGCTGCAAAATGTCAGTCACAATCAATTTGCAAGCCAATGGCAGATCCACATGGCCCACCACAGATGTTTTATCACCCACCTGCCAACCACTGGTCTAGGACAACTACTCAGCAGGATCCAACTTACTGGCATCTCTGTTCTACACCATTTTCATAAGACCAAGTCAATCAGGTCACTGTCTTGTATACTCATGATCAGCAACAGGACATCCAAATGTTCTCCTGCCACCCGGTCATGGGAATTTCAAAAATTTTTATGGTATTTATCTAGCCAATTTTCAAGAAAGAAGTTGGAGGCACTGTGGGTTTCAATTTATTCAGGAACCATTAAATGGTGACTAAGCTCATTTCAATGAAAACTCTGGAGAATTCTCACAGGCAAGGCTTCCCAAAGAGTTGCCAAAATGTCAGATTAAGCCAGGCCCATTTAGGTCTACAATGTGAGGTCCATGTGTGTTTTGACTCTCAAAAATGGCTGCCAAGTCTTTAAGAATAAAATCATGTGATATCCTGGATGAGATTTCCTGTGATCTTTGGAAAGTCAACTTGGGCCTAGATGTCACTTTCCAAGGGCAACTCTCATGCATGGCCATCTAAAATCCCAACACAATTCATGGCAATATTTCCCTGAGATCAGTACCAGAACTCAGTCTCTAAGGGGAATCACACCAGAGTGCAAGCCCAGGTGGACCCAGTCATCTCTTCCAACCACCATTCAAATGTCCACAATTAAAACCAAAACACTCCCACATGGCCCAAATCTTCTTCCATATAGACACTCATCATAACCTGTGGCTGGAGGTTTCCATGAGGGGAGCAGTCCACGTCAGTGTCCAAAATAAGCTTCCTGCCCCTCATTTGCCTAAAGTCAGGGTGGCGTGGACACCCTTCCTGTAAACCAGGAGTGATCAAATAGGCCTTCCTTTAATACTGTTTGGCTTCTCCAACTTGAGGACTACTGACTTTGAGGTTTAGATTCTTTAAGTGAATTGGAGTCATGAGAAAAAAACAAGCATCTATGGGCTAGCCTCTGCTGGGTTTTGAAGAACTTATTTGACCCAAAGGATCCCTGTTCTCACTTGATGGATTTCAGAAACCTACCAGAGAAAGGCAAGAGAGTTAATCAACAATATCTGATCTTTTTGCCATTTTGGTTTTGGATGCATGCATGGGATCTATCTTTAGATCCATCAGGTGCTGTGAATCTAAGCCACAGCCTCACACAGGGCCAAGAGACTGATTCAGACATATCCCTTTTCAAAGCAATTAAGCATGGATCCACAGGTGATGCCCATTTATTTGCATTTGAAAACTGTTTTCTTCAGGCTTCACAAAGTGGTGGCTTGAGGCAAAGATCTTCCTGACATTCAGGGCAACAGAACAATAGGTAAGCAAAAGGACCAAAGCAGGGTTTCTCCACTGAGACTTTCCTGGTCAACTGATATCTGAGATTTCTGAGATGCTAGCCATTCCCTTCAACTATCTAGTACATGGCCATGTCACAGATATTGGAGGTGGTACATATCTTGGACACAAAACCATGATACTATTCTGGAGTGTTGCCAGAATTGAAGGAGAAAACAGGAAATTATGAAGCTAGTAGGTGTTGCCCATCTATAAGGCAAGCCTGAGTCCACTCATATATTGGGCACAATGAATGCTGGCAAGCTTTCTAGTAGACAGGAAACATCCATTGATCCATTCTCTCTTCTAATGTCTAAAATCATGAACACAGTGCGATACACAGACACTCGCATTGTCAAAGGACTTACTAAAAATAGTCCACTCTAAACCAAACAAACCGCCTTTCCTACCTATTCTGAGAACATGAGCCAAAACCACAAAATCACACCCAAACCCAAAAAGGCACCTCCTTCCCCCAAGTAGGTCTGTGACTCTCCGGAGTGTCCTCTGACTGGTGGGCCATACTATGTTTCCCCAAAATGACCTCTCCTGTCTCAGTTCTGGTCTGCATGGCCAACTCTGTGAAGTTGTCAAGAGCCAGTGGTGAGACACTACCTGCTTTCTCAGGAAAAGCCCCTCTTCAAAGGTTTCCTGGCATTTCGTCATCCTCACATCTGTAGGTTCCAAGAAAGACTGACTCTGTCCTTGGTAAATCCAAACATGTGAGACCACTGGGACTGGGACAGGGACTGTCTCTGAGTGCCTGGCTTCCTGGATCCCAAGTTCAGAGAGTTTTATCACCAAGGAAGTGAGGTGAGGTCACTTTCTTCAGGATCTGAATTATGTCACTGCCTTGACAAGCACTTTGCCCTAACAGTTGCTTCCAAAAGTCCCATGAGGTGGAGGCTGCCCCAGTTTTCCTGTAACACTTTCACAAGTTAGAATGTCATATCAATCATAAGCACCCCGGAACAGCTCTCCACACAGAACTGGTTTGGTCCATCTTATATACATTAAGAAGAGAGAAAATGATTCAGACACAACCCTTCAACCCGACCAGGATGATTGCCATGGAAGATGACTTTTGCTTTCTGAGGTCTTTCATAGCTGCCTTCATCTTCACCAGGGATCATTTCTAAATGAACATTTGAGGTTCTCAGCAGGTGAAGATACCCTACATTCCTGTATTTTAATACCAACTCTGTCCCTGCTC
The DNA here is from genome assembly GCF_048772815.1 of Callospermophilus lateralis. Taxonomy (NCBI): domain Eukaryota; kingdom Metazoa; phylum Chordata; class Mammalia; order Rodentia; family Sciuridae; genus Callospermophilus; species Callospermophilus lateralis. The sequence continues at coordinate 302,556 of NW_027512903.1, forward strand.
TTCGGTAAAGTTAGTGTATGGTTAGGGTTAATTATATATTCGATTTGGGTTAGGAATCATTCTGCAGGATGAATAAAGGGATTGGGTACCTGCGATATTTATAAGAATATATAAGTGAAATATATGTATGAAAACGGAAATCTAAGAAAGATTTGAAGCCCAGAAGGGCATTGGGCCCTTGATTGGGATACATAGTGTTGAATTACGTTCTGTACAATTGTCTCAGTTAAATCAATATACAATGGCATAGGACCGTGTACCTTGGATGATTGAATGTAGAAGAGAACATCCAGTCAAAAAGTGATAGTCGGTAGGATTAGAAAGATAGTCGGTAGGTTTAGGAAGAAGAGTGAGAATATGATTTGGAATAAAAAGCTTATTTAGCAATAGGGTTTCGTTTAGAGAGTGAATGTAAATGTCAGTACATGTGAAGAGTCATTCACAATAATGAACTGGGGAAATTATGTAGAAAAGCAAGTATCAATAGCGACATAACGAAATCAGGCAAAGTATAAATGAGTGATAGGATTAGACATTTTCAACAGGGTTGAGTTTGAATATATAATCATAGGTAAAAACAAATATGTTGTCACCAATGGGATTTACATTTGAGAGCATTAGGCAACCTGGACACGGATGTTATTAGTTATCCATGTTCACTTTCCTTTTAGGCTTTGGTACAATCATAAGTGTGACCTTTACATTTTTTTTGTTCAGAATATTACTGTGGTAAAATGTATATGTAGATCAGGTAACATGAGTATTTCTTTCACTATGTCTGGGAGCAATATTTTGAAGACATATACATTAGTATTAGGGGTACAAAGAGGTGTACCCTGTGTCTATGAATATAGAGATAATGCATGAATAGACGATAATATGAATAAATAATGTAACTGGTTCCACTTTAAATAATGGATTGAATTGAAATCTGAAAACATATAAGAAATCTTATATTGATATATAATCATTCATTCCAACCAGTTATATATTTAATGGTAATATTAGGATTATGGTTTATCATGAAGGGTGTTTGAGTTTTGCTTTATAAGTGATGATGTTAAACGAAAATAATGTGTTTGGAAAGAAGTCTCATGAAAAGACCAGTCAAGAAACATAGAAGAATCATGTGTTCTGAATCAGGAAGTGATTGATCGTGAAACAAATGCCTATAAATTTTCTAACTTGTGAACGAAATATATATCCTATGATGTGCATTAACTGAAGGAGTAGTAATGTACCAGTGTTGAATAAAAATGAAAGTCAAAATACACATCATGTCCCCTAAGAATATACTTGCATTGATGTTAAACTAGCTCAGTAACTGTAGAAATATTAGGTTTTGTTTGCACCTTTCACTGAATTTAGTTTTCAGTACTAGAAAACAAATATGTATTTCAGGTGGATGATTATTTCTGAGAATAATCTTGTGGAAAGTTGATTATAAATACACATATATGAATATGAATGAATTTAGGGAGTGTATAATAAGACACATATATTTCATATTTTAAAAAATCTGGAGAGTGTATATATATATATACACACTCTCATACATACACACTCACATGCACAGATATAAAAATTAGCAATACAGGAGATCCATCATGAAGGCAGGCATGGAAAAATCAAGTCTCTGACCTCTTCAGCTGAGCGGGCATAGGGAGTCGTAAACTGTCTAAATGCTGTTTGCTCAGAATCAGTAGGCAATGTTGACCTGATGTGGATCTGGGGCGAACATTCTGGGCCCCTCAGAACACACACCGAGCCTGGATGGGCTGCATTCAACCTCCGGTTTGCCTGGTTCTCATGACTCAGCACTAAGATCCCACTGAAATAACTGTTCGGCCCTTCTGAACTTTCAGAGGTAAAAGCCAACCAAGCCTTCAAAAGCAGTGGCCACAGGATTGAAACGGCGCTTGGGAGAGACAGTCAGGACCCACCCGTTGCGTTGGTTACCTTGCAAAGGGAACAAACGGTCACCATTTGCATGGGATACCACCATAGCATAGAAATGACGTCACGGGCAGAGGAGATAACTTCATTAAAACCAGCGTGACAGGTGTGTAATCCCCTAGCCATCTCTCTCAACACAGCGGGGAAACCTTAAGGGCCCCTCCCAGCTCAGCCTTAAGGGCCTCTCCCAGCTCTCCCGTGAGCACGATAGCCAGACCTAGGGAATCAGGATTGGCTCGGGACTAGCGCGTGGAATTCCCGGCTCCTGATCCCACAAGTGCTGACAATTGAGGTCTCTTACACCACGTACCGGGGGCATGGCTCCCAGAGGGCAAGAAAATTTGCTGGGGGTCCTCAGCCCCAAGCTCTACAAAACTAGGGTCTGAGGGAGGCAAACAGGGAGAGTGTGCCCAGGCATTCATGAAAACAGGGCTGCCAGGAGTAGAGTTCTGGCTTGTAACCACTATTGTGGTGAGCGTCACAGGTGATCAAGGCATGGCTTGAGGAAGCACAAGAGAAGGCCCTAGGCACTCAGGATTGGAGATCCGCCAAGTCTGGGAGGAAGAGCTGCTGCACAGTGATTGGTTCCCATTTATTCAGAGGAGAAGCTTGGCCCAGTGCACACAGCTCCACCTACTGAAAGAGAAGTTAATTGAACTCTATGACTGCATTTATTATTATTATTTTTTTAATTTATATTTTTTCTATTTCTTTCATTTTCATTTTTGTTGTTGTTGTTCTTTAACTTTTTTTAATGTTTTTATTTTTTTTATTTTATCATTATTATTATTAATATTATTCTAAATTTTAATTTTCATCTTTTAATTATAATTATTATTTAAATTTTTTTTCTTTATTTGTTTTCTATTTTTCTTTTGTCTTTTCATTTCTTTTCAATTTTCTTATTCCCCCTTCCTTGAATTCTACCTGCCTACTCTCATTCTCTTTAGTGACTTCTTCCCTTCCCTTCTAATATCTTTCCTCCGAAGCATCAAATAAATTTATAAGAGTAAGCAGTAACTCAGCAGTCAAACAAAACAACAAGTAACGTGAGCAGCATAAAAAAACAAGGAAGAAAAGGAGTACAAACAACAATGGACAGCCTAAATATTCAGAAGGAATCATCAGAAAAATGGTCACATAAAGAACTCAAGGAATACCTTAGACAGATGGAATGGAACCTTAAAGAGGATACGAGACATCAAAACCAAACAGTGAAAGAACACATTGAAAATGAATTACATAAACAGATATAAAAAGAAATTAAGCATCTTTATTAGGAGATAGAGATTATAAAAAAATCAAACAATAATTCTAGAAATGAAGGAAATGATAAACCAAATTAAAAACTCAATTGAGAGTATCACTAACAGAGTGGAGTGAGTAGAAGACAAAATGTCAGATAATGAAGACAAAATATATCATCTTGAAAAAAGTCTAGCCAACAAAAAAATGCTGGTAAAAAGTCATGAGAAAAAAATCCAAGAGATATGGGATATCATAAAAAAAAAAAAACTTATGAGTCATCTGGATAGAGTAAGGTACAGAGATTCAAACCAAGGGAATGAGTAACCTGCTGAATGAAATAATTACAGAAAACTTTCCAGAAATAAAAGTGGAAACAGATAAAAAAAATTGTAGATGCTTACAAGACACCAAGCACAAAAAAATCACAGTAGACCAATGCCAAGAAACATTGTTATGAAGATATCCAATGTACAAAACAAAGAGAAAATATTAAAAGCTACAAGAGAAAGGAGGCAGATTACAATCAGGGGTAAACCAAAAATGTTAACAACAGATTTTTCATCACAGACGCTGAAAGTGAGAAGATCCTGGAACAACGTATTTCAAACACTTAAAAACAATGGATGACAACCAAGAAATCTGTATTCAGAAAAATTAAGTTTCAGGTAAGACAACTAAATAAAAATATTTTGTGATAAACAAAAGCTAAAAGAATTTGCAGCCAGAAAACCAGCATTGCAAAGCATCTTAAGGAAAACACTACACGAGGAAAAAATGAATATCAACAACGAAAACCATCAGTGGGAATTGCCTCAGTAATGACAGAGGGAGGGGGAAAAGCTAATCATGGATAAACAAACTAAATTTTAAAAAAAAGATAAATAATCAAAGACGGGTGGCAATACAAACCATATATCAATAGTAACTCTAATCGTTAATGGCTTAAACTCTCCAATAAAGTGACATAGGCTTGTAACGTGGATTAAAAAAAACAAATCCAACAATATGTTGCTTCCAGGAGACACATCTGAATGGAAAAGACATACACAGGCTGAAGGTGAAAGGTTGGGAAAATTTATACCATGCACACGGTCCTTGTAAGCAAGCAGGGGTGGCCATCCTCATACGGAATAAAATCGACTTCAAGACTAATTTAATCAAAAGGGATAAGGAAGGACATTATATACTGTTAAAAGAAACCATTCACCAACAAGACATAACAATTATCAATATTTACGCAGAAAATAATGGTGCTACGACATTTATAAAACAAATTCTCCTCAATTTCAAGAATCAAATAGACCACAACACAATAATTATGGGAGACTTCAACTCACCTCTCTCACCATTGGACAGATCCTCCAAACAAAAGTTGAATAAAAAAAATATAGAATTCAATATCACAATCAATACCCTAGACTTAACTGACATATATAGAATATATCAACCATCATCAAGTGGATATACTTTTTTCTCACCAGCACATGGATCCTTCTCAAAAATAGACCATATATTATGCCATAGGGCAACACTCAGTAAATATAAAGGGGTGGAGATAATACCATGAATTTTTTTCTGATCACAATGGAATGAAACTGGAAACCAATGGTAAAAGAAGGAAGGAAAAATCCTACATCACATGGAAAATGAACAATATATTACTGAATGATCAATGGGTTACAGAAGACATAAAAGAGGAAATCAAAAAATTCTTAGAGATAAATGAAAATACAGACACAACATATCAGATTCAATGGGACACAATGAAACAAGATTCAAGAGGCAAATTCATCGCCTGGAGGTCATTCCTCAAAAAAAGAAAAAAAAAAAAAAAAAACAAATAAATGAGCTCTCACTTCATCTCAAAGCCCTAGAAAAGGAAGAGCAAAACAACAGCAAATGTAGCAGAAGGCAAGAAATAATTAAAATCAGAGCGTAAATCACGAAATTGAAACAAAAGAAACTATTAAAAAATTAACAAAACTAAAAGTTGGTTCTTCGAAAAAATAAATAAGATGGACAGACCCTTAGCCATGCTAACGAGGAGAAGAAGAGAGAGAACTCAAATTACTAACATACGGGATGAAAAAGGCAATATCACAACAGAAGCTACATAAATACGAAAGACAATTAGAAATTATTTTGAAAACCTATATTCCAATAAAATAGAAAATAGTGAAGACATCGATACATTTGTTAAGTCATATGATTTGCCTAGACGGAGTCAGGAGGATACACACAATTTAAACAGACCAATATCAATCGATGAAATAGAAGAAGCAATCAAACGACTACCAACCAAGAAAAGCCCAGGACCGGATGGGTATACAGCGGAGTTTTACAAAACCTTTAAAGAAGATTTAATACCAATACTTTTCAAGTTATTCAGGAAATAGAAAAACAGGGAGCTCTGCCAAGTTCATTCTATGAGGCCAACATCACCCTGATTCTGAAACCAGACAAAGACACCTCAATGAAAGAAAACTACAGACCAATATCTCTGATGAACCTAGATGCAAAAATTTTCATTAAAATTCTGGTGGTTTGGATACAAAGGCACATCAAAAAAATTGTGCACCATGATCAACTAGGATTCATCCCTGGGATGCAAGGAGGGTTCAATATATGGAAATCAATAAATGTTATGAACAACATCACTAGACTTAAAAATAAGAACCATAAGATCATCTTGATAGATGCAGAAAAACCATTAGACAAAGTAGAGCATTCCTTTATTTTCAAAACATTAGAAAAACTAGGGATAACAGGATCATACCTCGACATTGTAAAAGCTATCTATGTTAAGCCTCAGACTAGCATCATTCTGAATGGAGAAAAAATGAAGGCATTCCCTCTAAAATCTGGAACAAGACAGGAATGTCCTCTATCACCACTTCTATTGAATATAGTTCTCGAAAAACTGGCCAGAGCAATTAGACAGATGAAAGACATTAAAGGCATAAAAATAGGAAAAAAAGAACTTAAATTATCACTATTTGAAGATGACATGATTCTATGCATAGAAGACCCAAAAGGGTCTACAGAAAAAACTACTAGAACTAATAAATGAATTCAGCAATGTGGCAGGAAATGAAATCAACATGCATAAATCAAAGGCATTTCTGTATATCAGCGACAAAACTTCTGAAAAGAAAATGAGGAAAAACATTGCATTCACAATATCCTCATAAAAAATTAAATACTTGGGAATCAACCTAACAAAAGAGGTGAAAGATTTATACAATGCAAACTACAGAGCCCTAAAAAGAGAAGTAGAATAAGATCTTAGAAGATGGAAAAATATACCCTGTTCATGGATAGGCAGAATGAACATCATCAAAATGGCGATATTACTAAAAAGTTCTCCATAGGTTTAATGAAATGCCAATCTAAATCCCAAAGGAATTTTTTGTAGAAATAAATAAACCAATCATGAAATTCATATGGAAAAATAAACGACCCAGAATAGCAAAAGCAATTCTAACCAGGAAGTGTGAATCAGGTGGTATAGCGATACCAGATTTCAAACTATATTACAGAGCAATAATAACAAAAACAGCATGGTACTGGTACCAAAACAGGCGGGTGGACCAATGGTACAGAATGGAGGACACAGAGACTAATCCAAAAAGCTACAACTATCTTATATTTGATAAAGGAGCTATAAGCATGCAATTGAGGAAGGATACCATCTTCAACCAATCGTGTTGGGAAAACTGGAAATCCACATGCAACAAAATGAAACTGAATCCCTTTCTCTCGCCATGCACAAAAGTTAACTCAAAGTGGATCAAGGAGCTAGATTCAAATCAGAGACTCTGCATTTGATAGAAGAAAAAGTTGGTTCCGATCTACATATTGTATGGTCAGGCTCCAAATTCCTTAATAGGACAGCCATAGCACAAGAGTTAATAACAAGAATCAACAAATGGGAGTTACTTAAACTGAAAATTTTTTTTCTCAGAAAGAGAAACAATAAGAGAGGTAAATATGGAGCCTAGATCATGGAAACAAATTTTTACTCCTCACCCTTCAGATGGAGCCCTAATATCCAGAGTATACAAAGTATACAAAGAACTCAAATAATTAGACAATAAGATAACAAATAACCCAATGGGCCAAGGACCTGAACAGACACTTCTCAGAGGAGGACATAGAATCAATCAATAAGTACAAGAAAAAATGCTCTCCATTTCTTGCAGTCAGAGAAATGCAAATCAAAACCACCCTAAAATACCATCTCAATCCAGTGAGATTGGTAGCCATTATGAAGTCAAACAACAACAAGTGCTGGCGACGATGTGGGGAAAAGTGTACTCTTGTACATTGCTGATGGGACTGAAACAGGTGCAGCCAATTTGGAAAGCAGTATGGAGATTCCTGGGAAAGCCGGGAATGGAAGCACCATTTGAACCAGCTATTGCCCTTCTCGGACTATTCCCTGAAGACCTTAAAAGAGCGTACTACAGGGATACTGCCACATCGATGTTCATAGCAGCACAATTCACAATTGCTACACTGTGGAACCAACCCAGATTCCCTTCAATAGATGAATGGATAAAAAAAAAATGTTTTTTTTTATGTACTATGGAGGATTACGCAGCACTAAAAAATGACAAAATCATGGAATTTGCAGGGAAATGCATGGCACTAGAGCAGATAATGCTTAGTGAAGCTAGCCAATCCCAAAAAAACAAATACCAAATGACTTATTTGATATAATGAGAGCAACTAAGAACAGAGCAGAGAGGAAGAGCATGAAGAAAAGATTAACATTAAGCAGAGACATGAGGTGGCAGGGAAAGGGAGAGAAAAGAGAAATTGCATGGTAATGGAGGGAGACCCTTATTGTTACAAAAAAATACATATAAGAGGTTGTGAGTGTAATGGGAAAATAAACAATAAGAGAAATGAATGACAGTAGGTAGGGTAGAGAGAGAAGATGGGAAGAGAGGGGAGGGGGGATAGTAGAGCATAGGAAAGGTAGCAGAATACAACAGTAACTAATAAGACATTATGTAAAAATATGGATGTGTAACTGATGTGATTCTGCATTCTGTATTTGGAGTAAAAATTGGAGTTCAAAACCCACTTGAATTTAATGTATGAAATATGATATGTCAAGAGCTTTGTAATGTTTTGAGCAACCAATAAAAGAAAAAAAAAGTAGCAATATATATGCCAATCGAAATTCATCATGAAATATATATAATCCAAAGATCGAAAAATATTCATTTTACTGAACATGGATTTATGTATAATGTTATTCAACTAGGAAGCTCACCCGTAGGTTGAATTTTCAGTTCCAACAGCGTTTAGGAGGAGTGATCTCTTCTCACAATTTGCATCTGCCAATTCAGCCACCTCACATGTGTGTACAAGTGATATCAGGTAGGATTCTATATGTGCATATAAAAATACATGTGCTGAATAGGCTACAGAGAAAGGGAGACAGGGATTCACATATTTGTTAATTTTAAAAACACATGTAGAACTATTTCAACAAAAAAATTGACTAGATTTAAAACTCCTACATTATATAATGCAAAAGGCAATTCCAACTATACACCATGCCTCCTCTGAACTGCTTGTATTTCAATTCTTTTTGGGTTATTTTTCACCATCATTTTAGGATTATTAGTCAGAGACTAGTAGGGTACGGGTTAGTGTCAGGGGTTAAGTATTTCAAATGGAAAATTGGAAAATGAATCCAATGTGTATGTAAATATGTGCTACACAAAAATCTTCCCACTCACATCCAGAGCAATGCCTTGACAATACCTTTGCCCCAAGTAAGACACAATTAGAGTAGAAAAGTGTAAAAATCTAGGAATACATATATGGAATGGAATATGCTCGGGAGTTCACAACCTTGGAGGTGGTAGAGGAGTTTCCAAAAGTAAAGGAAAGGGTAAACACTCCACAAACAAGGAGCTCTGCTGGCCTAAGAATTCTTGGGAAATGGCCTCTGAGGTTGGGATCCTGAAATATATGTTGCTGTCATGAGCTTTAGCTTCCTTTGTAGTGAGACCATCAAAGCTGGGTCTGCATCTATGTTACCGGGAAGAGATGGTTTCTTATATTCCAATGAACATGAGGCAGCAGTGCTCAATTCTCTCTTTGTAGGTAAACTGTGGCCACTGGAGGCTAAGTGTCTCCCAGTGGGGACTGTGAAGACATTTGGTCATCCTCCACTTTTCATGGTGTTTTTTGCTGCTGCACTGGGAATTTGGTATTTGCTTCACAAAATATAAGAAGTTCATCTGGGATACAGTGCTGGAGGGAGTTCTGTCACTTGTGGTGGGTCAGGGTCTGCAGGAGAATGCACCAACCAGGCTTCTATCGCACAGAGCTTGCCCCAATAACCATAGCAACCTTATTCTGAACATTGCCCTTAAAACTCTCGATATAACAGGATGCCTTTACATATAAGGGTCTCATGTCTGCACTATATCAGTCACAAGCCATTTGGAAGCCAATGGCAGATCCACATAGCCCTTCCATGATGTTTTATCACATTCCTTCCCACCACTGTTCTAGGCGCACTACTCAGAAGGCTCCAAATTACTGGCATCTCGTGTTCTACATCATTTTCATGAAACCCAGTCAAACAAGGCACTGTCTGGTATACACATGATAAGCAACAGGACATCAAATTTTCTGCAGTTCCACCTGGTCATGGGAATTTCAAAAATTTCATGGTATTTATTTAGCAATTTTTCAAAAATGAAGTTAGGGGCACTGTGCGTCTCAATTCATTCAGGAACCATTAAGTTTTGAGAAAGTTCATTTCAATGAAAGCTCTAGAGAACTCTCACAGTCAAGGCTTCTCAAAGAATTACCAAATGGTCACATAAAGCCAGGCCAATTGACGTCTACAATGTAAGGTCCATGTGTGTTTTGACTCTCATCTATGGCTGCCATGTCTTTCATAATAAAATCATGTGATATCCTGGCTGAGATTCCAAGGCCTCTGTGGAAAGCCACCCTGGGCATAGATCTCAGTTTCCAAGAGTGAGTCTTATGTGTGTCCTCCTAAAATCCCAACACAATTCATGGCAATACTTCTCTGAGGTCAATTCCAGAATGCAGTCTCTAAGGGGAATCACACCAGAGTTCAAGCCTAGGTGGATCCAGTCATCCCTTCCAACCGCCACAAAAATTACCACAATTAAAATCAAAACACTCCCACAGGCCCATCATCTTCTTCCATGTAGACACTCCTCATAACCTCTAGCTGGAGGTTTCTATGAGCCCAAGGTAGTGTCCAAAATAAGCTCACTTGCCCCTTATTTGCCTAAAATCATGGTGGCCTGGACACTCTTCCTGTGAACCAGGAGTGATCAAATATTCCTGCTGTTAAAGTGTTCCACTTCTCCAATTTCAGCCTACTGGCTGTAGGGTATAATTCTTTATGTGATTTGGAGTCATGAGAAAACCCAAGCACATATGGGGTAGCCTCTGCACGGATTTCAAGAACTCATTTGACCCAAATGATCCCTATTCTCACTTGATGGAGTTCAGGAACCTAAAACAAGAAGGCAAAAATATTCATCCACAATGACTGCTCTTTTGGACATTTTAGTTTTGAAAGCACATGGGATCTTTCTTTAAATCCATCAGGTGCTGAGAATCTAAGCCACAACCTCATACAAGGACAAGAGGCTGATTCAGACACATCCCATTCCAAAGCAATTAAGCAAAGAGCCACAGGTGGTGTCCATTCATTTCCATATGAAAACAGTGTTCCTCAGGCTAAACAAAGGGGTGGCCTGAGGCAAAGACCTTTCTGACATTCAGGGTAATAGAAATAGAATTAAGCAAATGGCCCAAAGAAGGGTTTCTCCACTGAGACTTTACTGGTCACACTGATATCTGAGTTTTCTGAGATGCTCTCATTCCCTTCAGCTATCCAGAACATGGCCATGTCACAGAGCCTTGTGGTGTTACATATCTGGGAAACAAAACCATGAGTCTATTCTGGAGAGTGGCCAGAATTCACGAAGAAAAGTGGAACTTTAGAAGATAATAGGTGTTGCCCATCCATAAGGCAAGCTGCAGTCCATTCATCAATTGTGCAGTATGAATCGCGGAAGCTTTCAACTAGAGACAACACATCCATTGATGCATTCTGTTTTCTAATGTCTACAACCATGGATACAGTGGGATACACAGACATAGAAACACTCACAATGTCAAACGACTTACTAGAAACAGTCCACTCCAAACCAAACAAACCACCTTTCCTACCTATTCTCAGAACATGAGAAAAAACCACAAACTCACACCTACAACGGCAAAGGCACTTTCTTCCCCTAAATAGGTCTGTGACTATCCGAAGTGTCTTCTGACTGGTGGGCCATATTATGTTCCCCCAAAATGGCCTGTCCTGTTTCACATCTGGTCTCCTTGTCCAACTCTGTGAAGTTGTAAGGAGCCAGTGGTGAGCCACTACCTGCTTTCTCAGGAAAGGCCCCTCCTCAGAGCTCTGCTGGCATTTGGCCATCCTCATATCAGCAGGTACCAAGAAAGACTGACTATGTCTTTGGGAAAAGCAAACAAGTTAGCCCACTGGGTCTGGAGTGGGACTGGCTCTTGGTGCCTGGCTTCCTGGATCCCAAGTTCAGAGAATTCCATCACCAAGGAAGTGAAGTGAGGTCACTTCTTTCAGGAACTGAATATGGTCATGCCTTGGTAACCACTTTGTCCTAACAGTTGCTTCCAAGGTTCCCATAAGATAGAGGCTGCCCCAACATCCTGTGACACATTCAGAAGTTAGAATGATATATCAACCATAGGCACCCTGGAACAGCTCTCCACAGAGGCCTGGTTTGGTCCATCTTCTCTACATTAAGAAGAGAGAGGCTGACTCAGACACATCAATTCATCCTGACCAGGTTGTTTGCCATGGAAGATGACTATTGCTCTCTCAGGTCCTACATAGCTGCCTACATATTCTCCAAGGATCATTTCTTCATGGATCTTTGAGGTTCTCAGCAGGTGGAAGATCTTCTACATTCCTATATTGTAAGACCCACTCTGTCGCTGCTCTTAAGTTAGTTATATTGAGGGAACAGTGTATGGTTAGGGTTAATAACATGTTCGATTTGGGTTACGAATCATTCTGCAGGATGAATAATGGTATTGGCAACCTGTGATATTTACAAGAGTATACATGTGAAATATAAGTATGAAAGCAGAAATCTAGGTAAGATTTGAATCCCAGAAGGGCATTGGGGACTTGAGTGGGATACCTAACTTTGAGTAATGTGCTGCACAGATGTCTCAGATAAATCAAAATACATCGGACGTTGTACCTTGGATGATTGAATGATGAAGAGAACATCCAGTCAAAAACCGATATTCGGTAGGATTAGGAAGGAAGTTGGTAGGTTTAGAAAGAAGAGTGAGTATAGGATTTCGACCAAAAGTTCTTCAGCAATAGGGTTTCGGGTAGAGAGTGTATGTAAATGTCAGCACATGTGAAGAGTCAGTCACAATGATGAACTGGGGAAAACATGTAGGAAAGCAGATATCAATAGAGATATTAGGAAATCAAGCAAAGTATAAAGTGTGTGATAGGGTTAGACATTTTCAACAGGTTTGAAGTTGAATATATATAATCTTAGGAAGAAACAAATATGTAGTCACCAATAGGATTGATATTTGAGAGCATTAGGCAACCTGCACATGGATGTTTTTAGTAATGCATGCTATCTTTCCATTTAGGCTTTGGTACAATTGTAAGTGTGATCTTTGCTTTTTGTGTCCGGAATATTTCTGTGATAAAATGTGTATGTAGATCAGGTGACATGAGTATTTCTTCCACCATTTCTGAGAGCAATATTTTGAAGATTTATAAATTAGTATGGGGGTAGAAATAGGTGTACCCTGCTTCTATTAATATAGACATAATGCATGAATAGACCATACTGTGAATAAATAATATAACTGGATCCACTTTAAATAATGGATTGAATGAATATCTGAAAATATATAAGAAATGTTATATTGATATACAATCATTAATTCCAACCAGGTATATATCTAATGATTATCTTATGGTTATGGTTAATCATGAAGGGTGTGTGAGTTTTTCTTCAAAATTGATTATGGAAATCGAAAACAATATATTTGGAAAAAAAAGTCTCATGAATAGACCAGTCAAGAAACATAGAGAAATACATGTGTTCTGGAGCAGGAAGTGACTAAAAGTGAAACAAATGCCTATAAATTTGCTAACTAGTGAATGAAATATATATCCTATGATGTGCATAAACTGAAGAAATAGTAATGTACCAGTGTGGAATAAAAATTAACGTCAAAATACACATCATGTCCCATAGGAACCAACATGCATTGATGTTAAACTGGGTCAGTTAATGCAGACATATTAGAATTTGTATGCACCTTTCACTGAAGTTAGTTCTCAGTACTAGGAAACAACTATGTATTTCATGTGTATGAGTATTTCTAAGAATAATCTTGTGAAAAGTTGATTATTAATCCACATCCATGAACATGAATGAATTTAGGGAGTGTATATAAGACACATATTTTTCATATTTTTAAAAATCTGGACAGTATATATATATATATATATATATATATATATATATACACATATATGGACACACACACACACACAAACACAGAAATTAAAAAGTAGCAATATATATGCCAATCGAAATTCATCATGAAATATATATCATAAAGATGCAAAAACATTCATTTTACTGAACATGGGTTTATGTATAATGTTGTTCCACTGGGAAGCTCACGCATAGGTTGAATTTTCAGTTCTAACAGCGTTTAGGACGAGTGATCACTTCTCACAATTTGTATCTGCCAAGTCATGTAACTCAAAAGAATGTACGTTTGATACCATGTAGGATTCTATTTGTGCATATAAAAATACATGTGCTGAATAGGCTCCAGAAAATGAGAGACAGTAATTCACATATTTGTTAACTTTAAAAACACATGGAGAACTATTTCAATTAAAAATTGACTAGATTCATAATACCTACCCTTTATCATGCAAAAGGCAAGTCCAACCCTGAACTGCATGTATTTACGTACTGTTTGGGTTATTTTTCTCCATCATATTAGGATTAGTAGTCGGAGTCTATTAGAATATGGGTTAGTGTCAGGGATTCAGAATTGCGAATGGAAAAATAGGAAAACTAATCCAATGTGTATGCAAATATGTGCTAAAACAAATCTTTCGACTCTCATCCAGAACAATGCCTTGAAATTATCTTCGCCCCAAGTAAGACACAATTAGAGAAGAAAAGTTGCAAAATCTGTGATTACATTTCTGTAATGGAAAATGCTCAGGAGTGCACAAACTTGGAGGTGGTATAGGAGTTTTCAAAAGTAAGGACAGGGTACATACTCCACAAGCATGGAGCTCTGCATGCCTAAATCTTTTTGAGAAACTGCCACAGTGGTTGGGCACTGATATATAGGTTTTTGTCAGGAGTTAAGCTTCCTTTGTAGTGATACCCTCAAAGCTGGGTCTGCATCTATGTGACCTGGAGGACAAAGTTTCTTATTTTCCAATGAACACGAGGCAGCAGTGCTGAATTCTCTCTTTATAGATAAACTGTGGCCCCTGGGGGTTTATTTTCTCCCCGTGTGGACTGTGAAACCATTTGGTCATCCTCCAATTTTCGTGGTGTTTCTTGCTGCTGCACTTGGAGTTTGGTACATGCTTCACGAAATACAAGGAGTTCAACTGGGAAACAGTGCTGGAGAGAGTTCTGTCACGTGTGGTGGGTTATGGTCTGCAAGAAAATGCACAAACCAGGTTTCTATCTCTCAAAGATTGCCCTCTTGTTCATAGCAACCTGATTCTGAACATTGCCCTGAAACCTCGCCATATAACAAGATGCCATTACATATAAGCGTCTGAAGTCTGCACTATGTCAGTCACAAGCCATTTGGAAGTAAATGGCAGATCCACATGGACCCACCATGATACTTTATCACACACCTGCCCACCACTGCTCTACGCCCACTACTCAGCAGGCTACAAATTACTGGCATGTCTGTTCTAAACAATTTTCAGAAAACCCTGTCAATCAAGGCACTCTCTGGTACACTCATGATAAGCAATAGGAGATCCAATGTTTCTTGAGTGCCACCAGGTCATGGGAATTTCAAAAATTTCATGGTATTTATCTAGCCATTTTTCAAGGATGACATTGGATGCACTGTGAATTTCAGTTATTCAGAAACCATTAAATGTTGAGAAAGCTCGATTCAAAGAAAATTCTGGAGAACTCTCACAGGCAAGGCTTTCCAAAAAGTGGACAAAAGGTCACTTGAAGCCAGCACCATTGAGGTCTACAATGTGAGGTCCTATGTGTTTTGACTCTCTACTATGGCTGCAAAGTCTTTCAGAATAAAATCATGTGATATCCAGGCTGAGATTCCCAGTTCTTTGTGGAAAGCCACCCTGGTCCTAGATCTCAGGTTCCAAGGGCGACTCTCATGCGTGGCCTCCTAAAATCCCTACACAATTCATGGCAATACTTCTCTGAGGTCAGTTTCAGAAATCAGTCTCTAAGGGGAAACACACCAGAGTTCAATCCCTGGTGACCCAGTCATCTCTTCCAACCGCCACACAAATGACCAGAATTAAAACCAAAACACTCACACATGCCCCTCATCTTCTTTCATATAGACACTAATCATAACCTTGGCTGGAAGTTTCCATGAGGCACACAGCACAAGACAATGTCAAAATAAGCTCCCTTGCCCTTCATTTGTCTAAAGTCAGTGTTTCTGGACACCGTTCCTGTGAACCAGGGCTGATCAAAGATGCCTGCCATTAATACTGTTCCGCTTCTCCAATTTGAGGCATACTGACTGTCAGGTATAGTTTCTTTATGTGATTTGGAGTCATGAGAAAACCCAAGCACCTATGGGCTAGCCTCTGCAGGGCTTGAAGAACTCAGTTGACCCAAAGGATCCCTCTTCTGACTTGATGGAGATCAGGAACCTTACAGAGGAAAGCAAGAGACTTCATCAACAATGATTGCTCTTTTGGCCATTTTGGAATTGGATGCACACATGGGATCTTTCTTTAGATCCATCAGGTGCTGAGAATCTGAGCCATGGACTCACACTGCACTAAGAGGCGGATTCAGACATATCCCTTTGCAAAGCAATTAAGCAAAGATCCTCAGGTGATGCCCATTTATTTCCATTTGAAAACTGATTTTTTCAGGCTTTCGAAAGGTGTGGCCTTAGGCAAAGACCTTCCTTACATTCAGGGCAACAGAACAATAGGAAAGCAAATTCCCAAAGCAGAGTTTCTCCACTGAGACTTTCCTGGTCACACTGATATCTGAGTTTTCTGAGATACTCACCATTCCCTTCAGCTATCCAGTACATGGCCATGTCCCAGATTGTGGAGGAGATACATATCTTGAACACAAAACCATGAGCCTATGGGAGAGTGGCCAGAATTCAGGAAGAAATCAGGAATGTAGAAAGGTAGTAGGTGTTGCCCATCTATAAGGTAAGCTGCAGTCCATTCATAAATTGGACAAGATGAATGCTGCAAAGATTTCTACTAGACAGGACACATCCTTTGATGCATTCTCTTTTCTATTGTCTACAACCACGGACACAGTGGGATACACAGAAACACTCACCTTCTCAAAGGACTTACTAGAAACAGGCCACTCCAAATTAAACAAACCGACTTTCCTACATATTCTTAAAACATGAGACAAAATCACTAACACACAAACACACCCACAAAGGCACCTTCTTTCCCCAAGTAGGTCTGTGACTATCCAGAGCATCCTCTGACTGGTGGGCCATACTATGTTCCCCTGAAATATGCTGTTGTATG
The DNA here is from genome assembly GCF_048772815.1 of Callospermophilus lateralis. Taxonomy (NCBI): domain Eukaryota; kingdom Metazoa; phylum Chordata; class Mammalia; order Rodentia; family Sciuridae; genus Callospermophilus; species Callospermophilus lateralis. The sequence continues at coordinate 319,630 of NW_027512903.1, forward strand.
TCAGATCTGGTCTCCTTGGCCAACACTGTGATATTGTCAGGAGCCAGCGGTGAGCCACTGATTGCTTTATCAAAAAAAAAAAAGCCCCTCTTCAGAGCTTTCCTGGCATTTGTCCATCTTCAATTCAGTATTTGCCAAGAAAGACTGACTCTGTCCTTGGTTAATCCAAACATGTGAGACCACTGGGACTGGGACTGGGCCTGCCTCAGGGTGCCTGTCTCCCTGGATCCAAAGTTCAGAGTGGTACATCAACAAGAAAGTGACGTAGGTCACTTCCTCTAGAACTGAATGAGGTCACTGCCTTGGCAACCACTTTGTCCTAACAGTTGCATCCAAGGGTCCATGAAATGGAGCGTGCTCCTACTTCCTATGACACTTTTACAAGTTAAAATGGAATATCAACCATAGGCACCCGGGAGCAGCTCTCCACACAGGCCTGGTTTGGTCCATCTTCTCTAGATTAAGAAGAGAGAGACTGCTTCAGACTCATCCCTTCATCCTTACCTGGTTGTTTGTCATGGAAGATGACTTTTGCTCTCTCAGGTCCTTCATTGCTGCCTATATCTTCTCCAGGGATCATTTCTGCATGGACCTTTGAGGTTCTCTGCAGGTTGAAGATCTCCTACATTCCTGTATTGTAAGACCAACTCTGTCCCTGCTCTTCTATAAAGGTAGATTGAAGGAATCGTGTATGGTTAGGGTTAATAACATTTTTGATTTGGGTTAGGATCATTCTGCTGGATGAATAATGGTATTGGGAACCTGCGATATTTATAAGATTATAGAGGTGAAATGTATGTATGAAAACAGAAATCTCAGTAAGATTTAAAGCCCAGAAGGTCATTGGGTCCTTGATTGGAATAGTTAGCTTTGAATTATGTTCTGCCCAGATGTCTCAGATAAATCTATACACAATGGCATAGGATCTTGTACCTTAGATGATTGAATGTTGAGGAGAACATCCATTCAAAAAGGGAGAGTTGGTAAGATTACGAAGATAGTTGGTAAGATTAGAAAAACGTGTGAGTATAGGATTTGGACAAAAAGTTCTTTAGCAATAGGGTTTCAGGTACACAAAAAAATGTAAATGTCAGCACATGTGAAGAGTCCGTCACAATGATGAACTGGGGAAAATATGTAGGAAAGCAGATATCAATAGAGACATAAGGAAATCAGGCAAAGTATAAAATGAGTGATAGCAATAGATATTTTCAACAGGATTGAGATTGAATATATAATCTTAGGAAGAAACAAATATGTAGTCACCAATAGGATTGACATTTGAGAGCATTAGGCAACCTGGACATGGGTGATTTTCATAATCCATACTCACATTCCATTTAGGCTTTTGTACAATCGTAAGTGTGACTTTGCATTTTGTGGCCAGAATATACTGTGATAAAATGTATATGTAGATCAGGTGACATGAGTATTTCTACCACCATTTCTTGGAGCAATATTTTGAAGAGGTATAAATTAGTATTGGGGGTACATATAGGTGTACCATGTGTGTATGAATATAGAGATAATGCATGAATAGACTATAGTGCGAATAAATAATATAACTGGTTCGAACTTTAGAAATTGGAATAAATTGATATCTGAATATACACAGGGAATCATATGTTGATATACATACATTCATTTCAACCATTTATATATCCAATGGAAATATTACGGGTGTGGTTCATCATAAAGAGTGTGTGAATTTTGCTTCAAAATTGATTATGGAAATCGAAAATAATGTGTTTGGAAAGAAGTCTCATGAAATGACCAGTCAAAAACAAAGAGGAATACATATGTTCTGAAGCAGGAAGTGATAGAATGTGTTACAAATTTCTTTAAATTTATGAAGTTGTGGATGAAATGTATATTCTATGATGTACAAAAACTGAAGAAATAGTAATGTACCAGTGTTGTATAAAAATGAACGTCAAAATACACATCATGTCCCATAGGAATCTACTTGCATTGATGTTAAAGTGGGTCAGTTACTGTAAAAATATAAGGATTTGTTTGCACCATTTACTGAAGTGAGTTTTCAATACTATAAAACAAATATGTATTTCAGGTGGATGAATATTTCTGAAAATAATCTTATGAAAATTTGAATATAAAACCACATACATGAACAAGAATGAATTTAGGGAGTGTATAATAAGACACATATATTTCATATTTTGAAAAATCTAGAGAGTATATATATATATATATATATATATATATATATATATATATATACAAAACACACACAGAGACATTAAAAAGTAGCAATATATATGCCAATTAAAATTCATCGTGAAATATATATCATCCACAGATCCAAAAATATTAATTTTACTGAACATGGATTTATGTATAATGTTTTTCAACTAAGAAGCTCACTCATAATTTGAATTATCAGTTCCAAAAGCATTTAGGAGGAGTGATTTCTTCTCACACTTTGTCTCTGCCAAGTTAGCCACCTCTCAAGAATATAGGTGTGATAACAGGTAGGATTCTATATGTTCATATAAAAATACATGTGCTGAATTGGCTACAGAAAAAGGGAGACAGGAATTCACATATGTGTTAACTTTAAAAACACATGCAGAACTCTTTCAACAAAAAATTGACAAGATTTATAACTCCTACCCTATATCATGCAAAAGGGAAGACCAACTATACACCATGGCTCCTCTGAAGTGCTAGTATTTCTATTCTGTTTGGGTTATTTTTCTCCATTATATTAGAATTAGTTGTCAGAATCTAGTAGGGTATAGGTTAGTGTCAAGGATTCAGTATTTCAACTGGAAAATTGAAAAATGAATCCAATGTGTATGTAAATATGTGCTACACAAAAATCTTCCCACTCTCATCCAGAACAATGCCTTGACAATACCTTCGCCCCAAGTAAGACACAATTAGAGGAGAAGATTTAGAAAATCTGTGAACAAATATCTGGAATGGAATATGCTCAGGAGCCCACACCTTGGAAGTGGCAGAGGAGTTTCCAAAGGTAAGGGACAGGGTAAACCCTCCACAAACATGGAGGTCTGCTGGCATAGACACTTCTTGAGAAACTGCCTGTGAGGTTGGGCACTTGAAAAATATGTTGTTGTCAGGAGCTTTAGCTTCCTTTCTAGTGAGACCATAAAAGCTTGGTCTGCATCTATGAGACCTGGAGGACATGCTTTCTTATTTCCCAATGAACATGAGGGAGCAGTGCTAAATTCTCTTTTTAGGTAAACTGTGGCCACTGGGGGCTAAATGTCTTTCTATGTGCACTTTGAAGCCATATGGTCATCCTCCATTTTCGTTTTGTTTCTTCCTGCTGCACTGGGAGTTTGGTATTTGCTTCACGAAATACAAGGAGTTCAATTGGGTCTCAGTGCAAGAGGGAGTTCTGTCATGTGTGATGGGTCAGGTTCTGCAGGAGGATACAAGAACCAGGATTCTATCCCACATAGCTTGCCCCCTTGACCATAGCAACCTGATTCTGAACAATGTCCTGAAAACTCTCCATATAACAAGTTGCCTTTACATGGAAGGTTCTGTTGGCTGCACCATGTAAGTCACAAGCCATTTTGAAGCCAATGGAAGATCCACATGGCCCCACCACAGATGTTTTATCACATACCTGCCCACCACTGCTCTAGTACAACTACTCAACAGAGTCCAACTTACTGGCATCTCTGTTCTACACCATTTACATGAAACCCAGTCAATCAAGGCACTGTCTGGTATATTCATGATCAGTAACAGGACATCCAAAGGTTCTCCAGTGCCACCTGGTGATGGGAATTTCAAAAATTTTATGGTATTTTTCTAGCCATTTTTCAAGGATGAAGTTGGAGGCACTGTGAGTTTCAATTCTTTCAGGAACCATTAAATGGTTAGGAAGCTCATTTCAATGAAAGTTCTGGAGAACACTCACAGGTAAGGATTCCCAAAGAGTGGCCAAAAGATCACATGATATTATGCCCATTGAGTTCTATAATGTGAGGTCCATATGAGTTTTGACTCTCAACTATAAGTGCCAAATCTTTCAGAATAAAATCATGTGGTATCCTGGCTGAGAGGCCTAGTGCTCTGTGGAAAGCCATCCTGGGCCTAGAACTTAGTTTCCAAGGGCGACACTCATGCCTGGCTTCATAAAATCTCATCACTATTCATGGCAATACTTCTCTGAGGTCAGTTTGAGAACTCAGTTTCTAAGGGAATCACACCAGAGTTCAAGAACATGTGGACCAAGTCATCTCTTCCAACCGCCACCCAAATGACCACAATTTAAAACAAAACACTCCAATGTGGCGCTCATCTTTTTCCATATAGACACTCATAATGACCTCTGGCAAAAGTTTTCCATGAGGGGCACAGCCCAAGACCGTGTCCAAAATAAGCTCTCTTGCACCTAATTTGCCTAAAGTCAGGGTGGCCTGGACACCCTTCTTGTGAACCAGGAGAGATCAAATAGGCCTCCCATTAATACTGCTTTGCTTTTTCAATTTGAGGCAAACTGACTGTGGATTCTGGATTCCTTATGTGAATTGGAGTCTTGAGAAAACCCAAGAAACTATGGGCTAGCCTCTGCAGGGCTTTGAAGAACTTATTTGACCCAAAGGATCCCTATTCTGGCTTGATGGAGGTCAGGAAAGTTACAGAAGAGGCGAGAGACTTCATCCACAAGGACTGCTCTTTTGGCCATTTTGGTTTTGGATGTACACATGGGATCTTTCTTTAGATCCATCAGGAGCTTAGAATCTAAGCCACACCCTCACACAAGGCAAATAGGCTGATTCAGACACATCCTTTCCAAAGCAATTAAGCAAAGAGCCACAGGTAATGCCCATTCATTTCCATTTGAAAACTGTTTTCTTCAGGCTTCACAAAGTGGTGGACTGAGGAAAAGACCTTCCTGACATTCAGGGCAACAGAAGAATTGGTAAACAAAAGGCCCCAAGCAGGGTTTCTTCACTGAGACTTTCTTGGTCAAACTGATATCTGAGTTTTCTTAGATGCTCGCCATTCCCTTCAGCTATTCAGTACATGGTCATGTCACAGAGCTTCAAGGTTGTACATATCTTAAACACAAAACCATGAGCCTATTCTGGAGAGTGGCGAGAATTCAGGAAGAAAACAGGAACTTAGGTAGATAGCAGGTGTTTCACATCAATAAGGCCAGCTGCAGTCCATTCATAAATAGGGCAGGATGAATGCTGGGAAGCTTTCTA